>NC_056728.1:463873913-463973913 GCF_019279795.1 Protopterus annectens | reverse complement strand
GGTGGTGTACCTTGGTCAGCACTTTGGACAGTAATGAATGCAGAAAATACATCTCTTATATAAGTGGCCCAGTGTATTAATGAAGCATGTTCTAACTGACAGTTCAAATAGTGCAGGATTTAAATCCGCATTAGTGATAGTTTACCTTTAGAGGTCATAATACATACATCAGAATGTTCCCATAGAGATGTGTATAATGGATGCTATACAAGATAAATGTGTTCTGTGTCACCTGCAGTTCTCAAAACACTGGTTATAGCACTTCTATGTGCATGATATTATAAATAATACATATGCAAAAGTATGAGACAGTACATTGTAAACATAATAGTTTAGGGAAATATGAAGACCTCAGCAACACAGCTTTAAAATATGTATGGCCATGGCTTCAGTGGAATATAGTTTCCATTATGCCAAGTGTATATTGGACTGATGTATGCTGTGTAGAGCATCACCTCCAGTAAAATCTATATGGCTCCTTCATCATTATATGTTATAACATAAATGATTCATAATGTCAATGAAAACAACATATCATCACACAAAGTCAGCAACTCTGAAAGTGTTTGTTTTTGTTTGTGCATCTCTGACATGGAGCAATGTTAGTATGCAGTAATGACTGTAGAGAACTGGCACTTCACATCCTGTGGTAAAAACTCAGAAAATAATTATGCATGCACTAAGACTTTGTCATTGGCCACACAGATAAGCTTGGTTTTAGCACTCATCAGATGGTATTAGACAAATGAATGCAATGAAAACTTTTCCACATGTATATTTGCCTCAGATATTTGTACAGTGAAGGAACACCTCAAAGTGTGGCAGTTAAATGGTTGTCAGAAGTAGGTCTATATCCAGTTCTTTTTAAAATTGTATACCTCTACTTAGATCTAGGAATGTTAGTTTTTCTGTGGCACTAATAGTTAATACACAACATTAAAATTAAGTTTAGGTTGCTTTTTGCCATGGGTTTGATTCTAAGGTAATATCACTTATAGTTTTTAACATTATATGTCCCACCAAGGAATTGTGTAGTACTTAAACACAATTTACAAATAGACAACACTGAATGACAGCAACATCATGGAAATTTGCATTTTGTACTTGTTTCTGACAGTGTTCATTTATGAATACTATCAGCCATCCAGGAAAACATGCCCAGAGGTGGCAATATATTCATGTGAAATAGAACTGAGATCTCAAGCATTAACCTGCAGTTACTGGAGGTCCTTTGGAGCATTTGTAAACATGCTGATCAGTGTACATGGCAACATTTTACTCCTGTGTTTCTCACCTAAGGTGGATATTGAGGAAATCATACAAACATTTTATTTTGGTGCATTTCTGTGCTTTTTCTCATGCAAGTGTAGTTGTCTACCTGGTCTGTCATTGCACACAAGCTGATACTTGTGAGATCTGAATTGTGTGAATTCCCTGGTATTTTCCCTGATATCTTTGACATGGCAGGCGATGGTGAGGATACTTTTCTATTTAGAGCACAAAGGTGATTTAAGGAGGAGTCCAAGTTTTTTGTTGAACTAACTCCTCATTAAAAATTATATCAGTCAGCTGCTGCAGGATATCTATACCAGCTCACAGTAAGAGGCTGAGGCTTGGAATAGCTTGTCCAAGGCTGTCATCAGTCCAATTGGCATCCCAATCATGGGAGAACAATGCTGTTACCATTACAGTGACATAGTGAGTATAGTAGCCCATTACCAGGCAATACAATACCATAACTTGCCAACACTAGCAGGTGTTCATTTTTTCTGTTCTGTGTAACTTCTGCAGAGATTGAAGGAAATAGGGAGGTGTATCAGGAGAGACAACAACACCTCAGAGAGGCATGGGGTAAGTATGACTGATAACAATTTTATAACATTTTATCAATTCTATGGACAGCAGCTCATAGCGGTTTGACACAGTTCATGACTCTGCATACTATATATATGCAAACTGTACATACGTGCAAGGATAGCTATTGCAATATTGTATTAGTCAACATTTTAATCAGCGTAGATGTTTCAGGATTCAAGTTCAAGCACTGACAATTAGTCTGTATTAACTAAATGTTTATTATTCTGCAATCAGTAACATCTTTCTCATTTTACATAGACATTTGTTGAGTTGTAATGCATAAAGCATATGCCTGATATATACATTAAGCGAATAGTGTGACTAATATTTATGAGCTTAAGGTCTACTTTAACACACACACACACACACACACACACACACACACACACACACACATATGGCTTCAAATTCATATGTGAATATGATAAATCTAAATAGTTATGTGGGAATATGTATGGACTGGGATATATTATAATTACATGGCATTTATTATATATTTTTCTTTGTTGTCTTTCCTCTACCTTATGCTTCTCTTATTTCATTAATGACACTTGGACTGTAAGTTCTGTTGTAATAGGAAGGACTACTAGCATGAAAAGCTACACTGACCACATAAGCTAGGGCCACCATCTCTCACTGGCCACAGAAGCTAGGGCCACCATCTCTCACTGGCCACAGAAGCTAGGGCCACAATCTCTCTGCATGTAGCTGTATATGCACCAGAACAATAAACACAGTCAGTACAGGTACAGGCACCCAGTCCTTCTGAGTCACAACCTGGCAGTGCTGCCTCCACATCTCCTGCACAACCTGCACCACAGGTATCAAGTCGCTTTGTCCCAGGGAATGATGCACTGCTACTGACTGGAACATGGTGATGATGTCATCTAACAAGAGCTATCAGAGTTGGTGCAGGAGATAATGGAGATGAGCCTCTCTGCCCACATCAGCAGAATGGAATCAATCTTACAGAAAATAACCTAATCACTGCCCCATCTGGCACTACCCAAGGTGTCTGGGACAGGAGACAGTGTTGATAGTTCAGAGGTTGAGGACTAGATTCCCAATGTACTCATGCTGGACAGGGATGAGACACCAGTATACCATACCTATCCTCAATTATGATGGCCCAACCTTTGGTGTCCATCACCATTCTTGTCTGTCTTGTATGTCTAGATGTCTGCACCTATTATCTAATCTACCCTATATATCTACCCCTTCATATTCTTAACTACCATCCCCTACATTCATCTATCTCCAAAAAATGAAACAGGCACATGCTTCACAAAAAAAAAAAAATGCCTCACACATAGCTCTGCTCTTCACATATGTGTGTGTGCCTGACACACTTGATTTGGTCAAATTGGCCACACAACATCAAGAAGTTGTTATCACATACTCTTTATGTTGTGACTATAAATTCCTCAAATTCTTTGCACAAATGCAATGTTAGTTGTAAAGAAATGGATAGCTATGGTACTCTCTCACCAGCATTCTACACATTCCTTTACTCTTCCCCAAGTGTCCTACCCTCTGCTTTTCCCCATTTTTCCTCTGTCCTATCAATGTATTTCACATGTTTAATCTGGTCAAAAAGTAGAATCACACACTATGCACACATGGGCAGAAATGGCTCTTAAACCAAAGTCTGTATTCATGTCCTCAGAATTTGTGCGATACTTGGCATTGCACAGCAGTGTTTACGGATAGTAAATGACATTTCATCTACTATGGCAAAAGCTGATGAATTTCCTTCGGCCGCATTAATATGGTGCTCTTCATGCTACTCAGCTTACGCCTGCTGCATGACAGAAAGCAATACTGGTAGCACCATGAAAAGACAGTCATTCTTAAATGTATAACAGGCTCCCAGGTTTAATGTACACCACATGGGATGTTTCGATTTTTGTTACTGTTATAAAGTCTGTTGCACATATTCTGTTCCTTCAAACTTTTCTTAATGACCCTTCAAGTGTATGAATTTACTAACTGAAATATAACTTCCTTCGTGGTGTGCTCAGATAATTCTCTGGTCTAATGAATGTTAAAAAAGATTGGTAGGTGTTTGAATCCAGCATTTTGTTCATATAATGCATTAGAATTTGTAAATGTGTGTTAGATACATGTCTGTTTAAATAACAGATTTTTACTTCTGAACATTTACTGCCTGTGCTTTCTTTCCCAATGAACCTTACAATTCCAGTGAAGTTCCTACTTATCCACTACTTTGCTCGATACAGTTTACAGCTGTATCACTTGCATTGTTAGGCTTCCCTGTGTTTTATGTATTCCGAGTTGCCCTACAGGTTGTGATTGTACTCACTCACTGAATTCAGGCATGTGTACAATCCTTTGTTTATATTGTGTACACAAGCTCTGCTTTACCTCAATGTGACTGTGAGCATGTATTGTGGGCTTGAACTGGGACTGCATTATGTGTGGAGTAGCTAGGAGTCTTGCATATTTGCTTAGCAATGCTGATCATTGCATATAGCTGGCTCATCATGTTCACTCCAGTACAGCGAGCATGGGTCATAAATGATTACCAGGGATAGTCTTACTGAGTGTGACACTAAGAACAAGTAAAGTTATACAACTGGACCTTCATTATACAACACAAATTTAGTAGAATTTTGAAAAAGGTGTAACTAGTATAATTGCATTTTCTACATCTCACCTGCAGATTACAAAATATAAACACAAATAATGATTAATAACTAGCAAACATTAAATTAGCAAAAATCTATAAAGGTTATTTTGCAGACCATAGATGTGAACCAGACAACAAAAAACAATATTTGAAGTCAGGGCATCCATATCTAATGTTGTAGATTTCATAGATGATTACTGAGCTAATGAGCTTAGGGGACTTTTTAAGTGTAGTTATGGTTCCCAAAGGTGAGAATCAAACCCTGCTCCTTGTATATGTGTGGTAAACACCTTAAACATTATGTCAACCCTCAACCCCATTGAATTTCAAAGTAATGTATAACTGGATGCATGTACCCATGTGCAGCTACTGTCACCTGGCTCTCCCAAATGCTCCATTATGGACAAAATGAATTGGTTCAAAAACAAATGAAAAGACTCTTTTAAGCAAGATGCAAAAATGGAGGCTTACCTATCTTTATGAAAGCATCCATAAGGCCAAACTAGTGCCAAACCACTAACTTTCAAGTCTCATATAAAACACCTCATCAGTGTGATTCTGAGGGTCATGTGCAAGTATATTGTAGCCTTAGTTTTTTGTTAAGGATAATAACATGCACATATAGTGAAAAGGAAACATGCACATTTAGTGAAAAGGAAACATGCACATTTAGTGAAAAGGAAATGTGCACATTTAGTGAAAAGGAAACATGCACATTTAGTGAAAAGGAAACGTACATGTAGTGAAAAGTTAACATGTACATATAGTGGAAAGGAAACATGAGATGATGAAGTATATATATTATTCTACACGCTATTTTATTTTTGAAGTATGTGGATTTGTTACTGTGCCAGAGAGCAAAAATGGACAATGTTGGTGACCTTCCTTGATCTGTCTAGTTTAAGGCAACATTTAGTTTTATAAGGAAATATTACATGTGCATAGCATACATTTTTATATATGTGATGACTAACATATTGAACTATATATGTATACTAAAAAAATTGCTTAGAAAATATCAAATCGACTTTATGCATATTCACAATTATTCTGTGGGAATCTATTTTTAAACAATGGAACTACTTTTATTCCAAATCTCCAAAAAAGTTGCATAAATAACCTGCTAACATATTTTAAAAGTCAGTATTATATTAAAGATGATATCTGAATACATGCAAATTGCACCAACGCAATAGACATTTATAGTCCTAATCATTTGGAATTGTGTGATTTATTGTGTTCTACTGCCCTAATGCTTTCTCTTAAATCTGCCTGACACAGACTGATTAAAGGCCAAGACCCTGCCTGAACATATGAAATGCTTATAGATTTTTGAAAGCGCTTTAGCATGTACCATTTGAGCACCAGTAATTTCTGGGCTGTCGGTATTTTCTGCAAAGCTTCTTGATGGTAATATACGTTTAATAATCAAAAACTGACGCTGTGGATTAAGGAATCAAGATGTAACAAAATAAGGTAAGAAGAAATTAGATCTGTATGAATTTAACCATTCTTTAATCTGCTTCTGACCAAGAAAAGTGATTTGTGTCAACTGTTATTGCATTACACTTTAATTTTCTTCCACAACCATAGGATTATATAAAGCAGCATTAGATTGCACTCAGTGAGGATTAGCTGAGACGTGTCTCTGCTGCCAAGCATCAAATGGATTTTCTTCCTTTCTTTTTTTTTTGATTTATATTTTTATTGCTGCTTTCCCTTCTGATTTGCATTTTCTTTCCTTGTTTCCTAGATGGAAATATCTGTAGCAGATGAAGACAGACAAGTATGTCCCCTTTCACTTCCTCGTATATTTCTGTTCCTACTCTAGTGACATCAGACCTCATTCATGTCAATATATATACTGAATCTATACGTAATATCATTGCTCTTGTATCTCCTGCTATTCCATGTTAACATGTCTTTGATTTGTCTGCACTAATATAACTTCTGAAGTATATGGTAAATGCATTTACTATTTATGTTTCAAATTTACCTGCAAAATTAGGCTGGCAATGTTTAATTTTTTACGGCTGTTCATTGTAAAAATGTATTTTATGTGGAGACTGTTTCCTTGGGCCTCCACTGAAAATGGTACTTGTGGTCAGTGAGACTTTTTGGGTAAACAAAAGACAATAAATACATAAATAAATAAATAAAAAGGCAACATTAAGTCCACAGTGAAACAATCCCCCAGATTTTCTAATCTTCCGTGCAGGACTAGCTTAGTCCTGCACGGAAGCGACCGTTTAGGAGCAGGATGGCAGCGTGCCATGAATATTAATGAGGTGCGCTGCCTGAGCTCCTAGGCTTACATGGAGCGTGTAAGAGTGCAGGGGGCATGTCTGAGAGCAGAGCTTTCAGAAGAAAACACGCCCCCGCAATGTAGAACAGCAGAAAGGGGTATGCAATGAGCGAGACCGTTCACAGGTGACCGCATATCCCCACCAACAGTGCCCCTTGTGTACAATAGCAACAGCAAATATCAATAAAATGAAGAAACCCTTTTGTTTTGTTTTTTAAATCCGATTAAAACTAACCGTAGGTGCGGGGCTGTGCCCATCGCTTAGCTACGGTTAATGCAGCTTAAATGGCTGAAGAGGATAACAAGGAAGACATATGCAAATGAAGCAGCATAGCAATAATGTAGTGGGCAGAGCATTTGCCTTACGAGCAGGTAGTCCCGGTTCGAGTCTCACTGCAGCACATTCCATTTTACATGGCAAAGCACATTATGACCAATATATTTGTTGCATAACTCACTAAATAACATATATTTATGAACTGGAGTACTGCAGTAAATGCACATGTGAGGTGTCAGTGTCATAATGAATAAGGCACTAGTAAGCAGGTTTAAGCACAAATAAGCAGTAGTAAGCATATTTAAGCACTAGCAAGCAGCCTTAAGCCCATTTGTGTGGCAGTAAGCAATGCCTACACTGGCTAAGCAATTCTGAAGCTAACTCTCTATAAGCAGATGTCACAGCAGGTTAGCAGTGCTTACTGTCATGCAAATCCACTTACAAATGCTCAAAAGTGCCTTAATCACTGTGCATCCAATGGCCCTTGTTCTGCCCATCAATAAAATAAACAGCCATGCAGGTCTCAAACCCAGGACCCTATACACCATAGTCACAGTAGGAAATCACCAAGTCATAACAGAAGTACAGAAGAATGAGGTAGCAGCAAACAAGTCCTCACCATAGTATAACCAAACTGAACCTGTGAAAGGAATCAGTATACAGTTATATGTTCCATAACCCACTTCATAACATAAATATGTGAATTGGAGTACAGCAGTAAACCCAGAAGTGAGGTGTAATTGTAATAGAGTGTTGCAGTCCTCAATAAAACACAAGGACCCCACAGAGTGTACGTACACATTAATCATGGATACCAGGCATACATATAAGGTGTAATGATTAATAACTCAATGCTAAAAAGGCATTATAATGCAAAGTGCAATGTAAGCAATGCTAAGCATCACTTAGGCCAGCTTAGGAGGTGTGAGCAATTTGTAGACCAGCTAAGTCATTGTGCCCGGTGGTATACCCCTTTAAACAATGTCAACCCTAGGTAAGCAGGTTTCCCCATAACTTAGCCTTTTCAAAACTGGCCAATCACAGAAAAGTGCAGGAAATCAGCCCTACTTAAACCCAAGAGGCGGGAATACATCTCATAACTGTTTTTAGCTTCCCCTCTGCAGGCACTATGGCAGTAAGGGGAGAAGATGTGCTCTTCTGGGCACAGCAATGGTGCATCCAGGAGTCCAAGGTCATTGCAGGACTCCTAGTTAAAGACCATGCTCAGAGAGTGCTGCAGGGCCAGTACCAGGGTTCCCAATATAAGGTGGAGGCTTGGGACCATCTCGTCCGTGATCTCACCAGTGCCACTGGCATACCCCAAACTGGTGAGCAGGTCAGGCACCACTATGCTGACCTGAAGTGGCATAAGGGGGACCTCTTGGAGGAGTGGCTCCAAGAGGCGAGAGCATTAGGGGATGTTCCAGCCATGTGTAAGTATCACCCCAGTATGTGTGTAATAATTGCCAGCTCAGGTATATCATGGATAGGTATGGCTAAATATTCCTCTCATGTCCCCCACAGCTGCAATGGAGTGGGCCGCGAAACAGGAGGCCCACATCAGTCACCTGGCAAGGTTGCGATGCAAGGCAGGTCAGTAATACTTATGCATTTACTGTCATAGGAAATAAAAATAAAAGTAGTAGTAAATTAATTGCTTGTATAAAACCTGTATTGTTCAAGGCAAGTACTGCATACATGACAGAATATGGCAGGAAGAGTTTCATATTGTTTGTAAGTCAATAAAAGTGTAATAGCCTGATAAAACAGGTTTAACTGCTGGAGTGCATGTGTATATCCTGGTATCATACAGTAATGTAGATATGCAATCATGTAATAGTACTGTAGTATTAAGCACTGTTACCCACACTGTGCACCATAAACTGAATGTGTAGGAATGCCTGTATATGACAGGTGTAATCAATCCCCAGAGGAAATTTCGCACAACTGAGACAAAACAGTGTAAGAAACTTCTCTGTGTGGAAGATTTTCAGTCCATATATTTCTAGTTAATCACTGTATATTAATCAGATCAGACAATACTAGTAGAAGTAGCAAACTTAAACTCGTCTTAAGTCAAAACAAAACAAAAAAATAATAATAGAAAATATATAATTGTACAGTATTACTCAGTATTCAAAAGTAATCCAAGCAAGGCAGGCAATCTGTTTCCAGTCGAAAATCCTTTATTAAGTACACAGATTTTCGACTGGAAACAGACTGCCTGCCTTGCTTGGATTATTTTCGAATACTTAGTAATGCTGTACAATTATATATTTTCTATTATTATTTTTTGTTTTGTTTTGACTTAAGACGAGTTTAAGTTCGCTACTTCTACTATTATTGTCTGATCTGATTAATACACAGTGATTAATTAGAAATATATGGACTGGAAATCTTCCACACAGAGAAGTTTCTTACACTGTTTTGTTTTTGGACCCACTACACTTTAGTGGGTTGTTTTGAGACTTCGGGGATACCACAGAGATTACTTGTTTTTGTTAGTACAACTGAGAGACACACAGACAGTAAACAGGGAAAATTCAGACAACAAAAATGGAATAGCACATGCACCTGAGATGTGAACTGTTGCTTTTTTAGCACACACAGCCATGGTTTGAATCCTGCCAGTAGAAGAAGTCTGCATACAGAATCATACCCCACAATTGTACAGATATGTCCAGAATGTCAATTAAAGTGGCCCATATCTGTTGCTTATCAACCTGTCCCCTGGGAAATCAGTGGGATGATCCCAGACGTATAGGCAGCTAACAGAAAATAGAACTGATTGACACACAGCTATGAGAACAAAGCTGGTACACAAGCAACTCCCCAATGAACCTATACCTATCTATATCAAACAAAGCTCCTCATTAATACACTTCAAGAAAAATCTTGATGACTGGATGGGAGATAGTAAATTCACCCCGGGGATCACGTCTGTGGCTCTGCTTGACAGGGGCACAGGAAAATAATTTTCTTGTGTGGTGAAAGCCAGGGCACATTTTTGGCTAGGCTTATATAGGCCCTAGGGCCAATAGCCTAGCACCCTCCTATGAACCTATGAACCTATACCTTATGTGACTAAAAAGCCACGTATGTCCCATTTACACCCCAACTTGTCAAGCTGTGGTCAGAGTGTGTACAGTAACAGAGTGAGATGTATGTGTATAATAGTAATGTGAGATTTGGTACTGTGTGTGGGAACATTTAGGTAGTGCTAATAAACATTCCTCCCACAGGTCTGTCAGATACCAACACTGTGGCCAGAAATACAAGAATGATATGCATTTGCTCTAAATAATGAGGTATTACACATCACTGTCACCCACACTGTTCTACAACATATAATGGCCTAGGAAATCTGTATATGAGTATTGTAATACAAGGTCAGAATGCATAAGCACAGGGGATTAATAAGACAGAAAGGAGATTGGAGATATACAGCAATATCTATACAGCAGACAAAACTGTCATGGACAGTGTTTATGTTGTAGCAGACACAGCCATGGTCTGAATCCTGGGAGTGGAATTAGACTGCATACAGATTCATGCCCCACAACTCTACAGATGAGGCCAGAATGTCCAGTATATGTGCTCATATCTGCTGCCTGTCCCCCTGTCCTCCTGGTAAGTCTGTGGGATGATCCGAGATGTGTAGCCAGCAAACAGGGAATACAAGTGATTGTCAAGCATTATGAGAACACACCTGCCACTGTAGCAACCCCCGAAACTATAAGGAGAGTAATATTTCAAGTATGTCCTATCTACACCCATGTTGTCAAGCTGTGACCAGAGTGTGTACAGTAACAGAGTGAGATGTATGTGCATAATACTAATGTGTAATTCGGAACTTTGTGTGGCAACTGTCAGGTAGTGCTAACCAACAATGGTCCCACAGTTAAGTTGGATACAAACACCATGCTGAGAAATACAGACCATTATAACCTGTGCTGGTACTGTTCACTCTGGTATTCTAGGGAATTGTGAGTGTTGCAGTTTCTCTGAATAATAAAGTATCACAGGTCACTGTCACCCACACTGTGCTACATAATATAACTGTGTAGGGAAGCATGTATGTGTGTGTCAGGTCACTAAAGGTAGAAGAGGGCAATATTCTAGATATGTCTAGGCACACCAGCATGTTGTCAACACATGGCCAGAGTCTGTGCAGAAAGAGTTGGATAGCTATGTGCAAAACAACAACCCAGAATCTGGGAGTATGTGTAGAAACAGTTAGTTAGTGTTAACAAACATTCCCTCCACAGGTATACCAGGTAAGAGGTGTATACTGTAGGTAAATCTCGTTAATGTGTAATGCCATATCACTGTCCAAACTAAGGCTATATGGTAGTGTAGTAAGACTTGTAAGGTACAGATAACAGCTCTGACTAGGAAAGTAATGTGGACAGCAGGAATATGCTAGTTGTTAATTGACATCTTTCTCCCTCCCCACCATATCTCCAACAATAATCAACATACCCACCCCAACTGGTATGTAATGACTCTAATAATGTCCATTTGTTTGATAAATATTTTCATGGTTCCCATGCATGTGCTATATTGAATAATTCCAACATTGGTGGCATGGTGCCATTAATGTACCTGCATGCTGTTCTTATTACCACTGTGGTCCCATATATGCATGTGTTCTGCTTGCTATGCAACTGTTCCGTATCTGGTATCTGGGTTAATGGGAATATCTATGCATGCTGTTATACCTAACCCTGGAATGAGTTGACTATTACTAACCCATATATGATGATGTAATCTAAACACTATAGCACGCTTGGGAAGCCCATTCCCAGTGGACTCACCTGTCCCACCTCAGCTGGCCGTGGCATCGGGCACTAGCATGTCTGTGGCCCAACCTGGGACCTTCCTGTACATTGGTCCTGCACCACCTTCGGGAGTGGTTGTGGAAAGGCACCTGTTATCCTTCGCCAGGTCAGGGTCATGGTGCATAGAGTGATCAATGAGCAGTTTGGTGATATTCTACGTCAGCTCGAGGGCCATTTGTCGCAATTAGAGAGTCAGCCTAGCTCTGCGACTCAGCCCCCAGCACTGCCACCTACGGGGCTGTAAAGGTGCAGTGGTGACTGCCCATGGGCGGGGACCTCAGTCCCACTGTTACCACTAGGGGGCTTGTGGGCTTCCGATATCCCAACAGCCCTCCCCATCAAGGTGTATATCCCCCACGTGTCATATACCACCCCTGTATGCGTCTTTTTTGTCTTGTCTGTTAAACTACACAACCTACCTCCCCAAATATACCTACTGCCCCTCCCCACTCTCACCTGAAAAACATAAAAAAGGGCAATCTGTTCCCACAAAAAATCTTGCCCCATACATAGCTGTCCATTTCGCACACATGTCCACTTGACACATGTAATCTGGTATAATTGGCATCACAGCTTATTACTGTTGCCCTCACCCCTCTCCCAGGGGTTTGAGTGTCCAAATCTACCTCTAAATTCAGTGTATATGCACAGCTGTTGCTGTAGAAGAAATGGGCAGCTATGAACCTTCCCTATACCCTTCCTGCACATCCCTAGCTATTTTCCCTACTATTTTCCCTTCTTTGTGCCCCTTTTTCACCACTTTCCTATCAACCCTTTTTTCTTTTCTTTTAAAGAAATTAGCATGGGAGTAAGCCCTATTAAGCAGCAGTAAGTGGGTTTAAGCTTGTTTGCATGGGGGTAAGCAAAGCCTGCACTGGTTAAGCAATTTAGAAGCTAAATGAGTATAAGAAACTGTAACCAGAAGTTAGCAGTGCTTACCTCTGTGCAAAAATGCGCAAACCCGCTTACAACTGCTTTAAAGTGCCTTAATCACTTTGTATCCAATGGCCCGTGTTCTGCCCAGCAACAAAATAAACAGCCTCTGCAAGGCTCAAACCCAGGACCCTGCACACCATAGACAAAATTATTTACCACTAAGCCATGCCAGATATACATAACCCTGATGTTTTCAAAAACATATCATCCAGCCCAGTCATTAAACAGTACAGAGAATGCATTCCAACATTTAAATGTATGTGTGTGTGTAAATATATTAATATCTAAACAGATACAACATTTCTATATATGTATGTGTGAACATATATACATATAACCACAAAAGCCAGGAACTGCAAATAACACCGGAACCACAACAGGTAGCAGTCACGAGAAAGAGACCACTAGCCACCAGGAGATCAATCCAAGCACATTTATTGAAAAGTAGTTAAAAGGCTTACAGCCAACACCATAAAACATGAACGCCTTAATCCACTAGCAAAACAGCAAATATGCGTTTTCGTCAACTTCTTGACTTCATCAGACCATATATACATGCAAATGCATACATCAACACATATATATGTCTACACCTATATGTATACACATACAAAAAGTTACATATATGTAAGCAGATATATATCTATGTAGGTATATACAGACATAGTTTTATATATATATATATATATATATATATATATATATATATATATATATATATATATATGTAAGCAGATATATATATATCCATATAGGTATATATATGGACATACATGTGTAGATATCTATGGCAGATTAACTAAATCGTATATGTCCACATGCACCATTAATGGGGTTGAGAGGCCCCAAACAATATACGTCCTGTATGAATAGGTATACCTCCCCCCACAGCCAAACATGTCTGCCCTGCAATACACTACCAAGTGTTGCAAATCCCATAACCAGGTCCTGACATGACATGGTCAGAAGATGTTAACAGTACTACATCCCACCTGTATGATGTCAGGCTGGTATTGGTAACATATCATGCATATATATAGATATACATGTGACTACACATATGCACCTAGAGATATGTACAGTAAGATACTTATGTAGTAGGTGCACACAATATGGAACAGCCACTATGCCTACAATTAACACTCTAACAGCTGGACACTGGATGAAACACATATACAAATGACATTCGTTGCCTGCAACATATACCCACAAAGAGGTCATAGGATAAAATACCACACACAGATTTGCAGAAATGGAAAACTTTTATTTGTGTACTATTGCAGTTTTATATGCCATGTCATATAGCTGTTCAGACACTGACATCCATGTAAACTGAGTAATGCAACCGTGAAACAGTTATACTAATACAGTAGTCTGGAAAGGTCCACAACTGTTGCTGTCCAGGCCAAGCCCTTCAAATCGTACAATAGTAAAGACAGACTGGGCCACAGGATACCAAACAATCAACAGTAAGTAAAGCAGGTGTACAGATCAGCAGCCTCTGTCTATACTCTGTACACAATCACTAGGTGGTAAAGACTTCAGTTGACCAAATGGGATGTAACTATTACATAACAAGGCATAACTGACACCATCACAGGCACAATGACAAACAGAACAGTCTGTATGGCAGGACGGAGTAGGCTTGCAGTAACCCACTTTATCTAAGTAATGTCAAGATAGGTGAATGCATGGTACTGTACATCCAGATACCTTAAGGCAGCTCACCCCTGAAACCTCCACATTTTGTAACAGCATAGGTTATGTATGGTGCAGTCCCCCCAAGACTCAGTAATACAGGGCCATATACCACTGTTACATACACTGGCCTCTGGAGTGCATATAAGCACACGTGTATTGTGTAGGTGAGGCTCAGACATATATGGACCCAGCCCCACCGTATGTGTGGGGGATACAACAGCAGTGGACTGTTGGCAGGAATGGCAGCGTGGTATACATATATGTGCATATGTATCACTATCTGTATATGTGTAGACATATATCGCTCTGTATATGTATATTTTTGGGTGTGCATATGCATATCTATGTACACATACATACCCATCTATATATGTTGATATGTACATGTGTAATTATCTATATAGATATCTGAATAATCATATGTACATATATTTTCACCATACATCCTGAACATGGAGTGTAGCCGTACCTCAGACCCTATAGTCTCAACTTCATAGTGCAAGGTGATGTCAGGTATGTGTAGCAGGTATATTAGTAGACTATTGCTAGTGTAATAGGGATTGTAGTCACAGACATGGTGTTTGTGGGAGGTCACATCTGCTTTTCACATGTGCGCCATTGGCTACTGACAGACATTCTAAGGAAATCATAGTACAGTACCGCTGCAAGCACATAATGCTCCTGTGGACTACAGCAGGGATATTGGCCAATATATGTGGACATTCTGACATGACACACTCTAGACAGACGAGAGGTATACACAGAACCCCTTAGTGCAGAACATGTGGACCAAGCCTGACAATATGGATGTTAACAGCCATGTAGATGGGTATACCACATAAGGTCTGGTATACATTCGCCCCCCATATGTTATGCACTCACACACCCCTGTCTGTCCTGACACATAATAATTGCTGGTACAGAGGTGTCATGACCACGGGTCTATATTAGAACATTGAAGTTTTAAAACTTTGAATGTTCTAATATCGATCCCTGTTCCACGAATGCTGAAAATATCAAACATGCAGAACAGCAAATTTTTTCTCAGGGAAAAAATTTGCTGTTCTGACACACATACACAACACAAGCACACCAAACAAACAGCAATCCACACACTTACACTTAAAATCCTACATCTAACCCTACACTAAACTATACATACACTGCTATCTATCCGCTTACCTTAACCCAAACCCTAACCCGAAGGTCCATCACTATCGCACACTCACCTCACCCGCGCCCTAACCCTAACTCACCTAACCCTCAAGTCCACACAATTGCACACTTACCTGACCAGTGCCCTAACCCAAACTAACCTAACCCGCGCCCTAACCCTCATGTCCACACAATCACACAATTACCTGATCCTGACCCATAACTTTCCACCGCAGTGCTGAAAATAGCGAAGCCACAGAAATGGCCAACTTTCTGCAGCTTTGCTATTTTCAGTGTTTGCTGAATAGGGGTTGATATTAGAACATTCAAAGTTTTAAAACTTCGATGTTCTAATATAGACCCCTATGACCACATACTACCCACTAGATATTGACATATATCTGTACAGCATCCCACTGCTCTGTCTGACATACATAACTGTTAAGGGAGGCCCGGCAGCAGTACATCTGGCAAGTATCTGGACATGACATCACACTGGGTAAGTACACTAAGCTGCTAGGTATGTAACAAAGCACTGTGCAGGCTATAGGCAGACTGGCTCAACACTGGCCTATATCTCCATTGGAGGAATGCACATGTACCTGCATATATAGCAGGCTCTACAGGCATGTCACAGCACAGGTTAGGATACATCTGTGTGAAAGTGCATAACCAATGTGAACACAGCCACAGCCACATATGGTAAGCTAGCATAATATTACAGTATATGGACTATCTGTTCAACACCATCCTCATATATGCCACTCACACACTAACCCTACATATACTGGGCTGCTACACAGTGTGGTCTGATGCTTGTCTGTGGTATGGGACATGTGTGTGTATGGTCCTACAAACATGTAAGCCAATACAGTAACATACAGTGGAGCAGCATGTAGCATCATATAGGATGAGGCCTAGAATGATGACATCTACCACAGTCTGTACACAGGCCAAAGTACATATTAACAATACACACACTGTCAACATTCACCATAAGTACACAGACCTCAGTACTGTAAAAACAAGCATAGAATGTCCAGGTTATGTCATCAAATATAACCCCTACTGTACATAACATGTGTAGCAGTTAGGTATCTCACTGGCTTGTTATCAGATATGATGACACTAATTATGGTGTACAGCACATGTGCACCTCTTAATGCATTACGTATGTACAAAGGTTGACAGAGTATTGGATGGAAGCACATACACAGGGCCAATATTGACATGTTGCTGTGATAACCTCATACATTTACTGTTGTAACAGGGTTTGTCGCAACATATGTCCTATGAGGGATATGAAGTCAGTAACTGTCACAGTTTTCACCATCTACAGACTGCAATCCTCACACTACCTTCTGCAGTTCACAGATAGATGCTCTGTGGGTAACACATGACAACAAAGGCACCACACACTGCCCAGTCTGCAGATGACCCTACAGATGGGGAGTCCTCATAAACATAGAACTGACATGGCAGGTATTAAAACGTGTAGGACAGCCATACCCACACACACCCTGTTAAACCAACATTACTCCGAATGCAGTATAGCAGCATTTATAGTCTGTAGTCAGGTCAGGCACATTCCCTTCCTGTGTGTTGGCCTGTTTCCACAGTGTAAGTTGTCAGAGGTAAATCCCCAATCCATCTGAGATGCTGTTTGTCAAACAACAGATTGATTTCCTGCTCACAGTGAATGAAAAGGCCCAACACCAACATGATGTTCCTAGATATTGGAGTGTGTTTCAATGCAATTGGCTATGGGAATGTTACCACAGCTGTTCCACATGCAATCAGCTATGGGAGGGCTGCAATTCATGCAGAGGCCATCAGTTGATCATGAGCATCACTTAAAATACACATGTTGCTGTCTAAGCAAAGCAGGTGTATGTCTCCACATCCACCAGTGAGGGTGTGAAAGAGGAAAAGACAAGTCAGGGAGGGGTGGGAGAGTAAAACTTAAGCATGTTTGTGTCACGCACCTACCAGCACAGGGTATCAACCCCCTGATGGCTATGTAGTGTTAGCACAGTTCTATGCAGTTATTGAATGCGCCACATAGGTTACCTGTTGTGGAGCCCTCAGAACATATATGTGATGGTTAGTGACATCTGCAACCGGGATATGGTAGCTATACGGTAGGTGTAGTACACATGCCTGTCCACATGAACAGGTGCCAGTGTCAACACAGCCACACTCTCAAGGGATGCACACACATTGACACACTTGGCAGGGCCAGGACTACAACTCATCACTAGTGAGATTGCCACAGCACATTACTGTACAGGTATCACATGCACCACACAGGTCATATGAAGGTTATATGGGCAAAGAGTATGGGGAGGTGTCTGACTTCAGACAGCATGCTTCAGTATGCCAGTGGGGGTTGTAGTGAGTGTGGATGTGATCATACGCATCATACAACCCACACACACAAACACACAGGGTGCCAGTTCTGACATGCATGGGTACATTTCTGCATGGGTGTGTGATGGTCGACTGTGCCAGATGACAATACAAGGGTAGGTGATGAGTATACCTTGGTATCAGGCCACATGACAATGGTCTGCATTGTGGCTCAGGGCTGTAGATTCTGCATTTGCCCACACAAGTGGGTATTCTATCCACCATCCAATCACCTGGGTGTCTATTTCATGTGGCCAGTGCTGTGCATTGCTTGCCATGTATGTGTTCCTTAGTCCATGACATGGACAGTGTCTAGGATGTGCACACCTCCCACATGCATGTACAGTGACATGTGGAGCTGTACGTGGGGTGTCTGACCCATGTTATGTACACAGATTATCAGCAGATGTGCCAGTCTTGACCACCTGTGGTGGAAACTGGTAATGGACAGCAGGTTTACCCTGCACCTTCATTGATAACATGCTAACAGCATTCCCTGGTGTCAGTGGCATCTGTCCATACAGGGCATGTTTTCAGGGATGGTATGTCCTTTGTGGGTCACACTTCATGGCACCACAGGTGTTGCAGGTGTCTAGTGAGGAACAGGGGGAAGGTGCACTGCCTGCATGTACATGCCTATTGGACAGATGGGCAGGGTGCCATGTCCTCTGTTGCCCACTGAATCACTCCATAGTTACTATCGGTGGCTAATATGCAGTGTACTACCCACATATTGGCAGTTGCCTAGGTAAGTGTGTGTGTGTGTGTGTGTGTGTGTGTGTGTGTGTGTGTGTGTGTGTGTGTGTGTGTGTGTGTGAGAGACATGGGTTGAGAGTGTGCTCTGGGTAATACTGGGGTTGCTAACTGTGATTGCCTGGCCTTGATGTCACATGTATGGGTATGGATTTGCACCTAGCCTCTTGGCTATTTCACATCTGTTATCCCTGTATGCTGGACATTGTGATATATACTAGGGCCACCATATAAGAAATTTGCAAGACCTACTGCACAATGGGCCCAGGTGTCACACACTCGCACCCACCTCCACACAGGATACGAGTTATAAACACACACACACACACACACACACACACACACACACACACACACACACACACACACACCTGTCATGTCTGGGATTAGAACCCCTGCATAACTAGTTTATTACACTACAGCAGTATGCAGTTATGGTACGCACCACAGAGATTACTTGTGCATTCCATCCCCAAAGGTGTATTTCACATTGGATGACATCAGCAGGATTGCCAAAGTAGGGCATTCAAATTGTAGTGAGTGTGGCTAGGCTAAAATGCATTGCTCCCTACACAGACAGTGACACACACACAAAGTATTCACAACCATGTGTGGGTATAGAACCCCTAATAGAGGTCCATAGCACACTACAGCATGGAGTTATTATAGGATGCACCATGGGGATTATTGGAGAACGCCTTCCCCAAAGGTGTATTTCACATTGGATGACATCAGCAGGTTTGCCAATGTAGGGCATTCAAATTGTATGGAGTGTGACTACCCTAAAAAGCATTGCTCTCTACACAGACAGAGTCAGACAGACATACACACGCACACAAACACACACAGACTTGCCAAGTCTGAGATTAGAACTCTAAACTAACTAAATTATCATACTACAGCAGTACACAGTTATAGGACATGCTACAGAGATTACTGGGCTACAACCTTCCCGGAGGTATATTTTTAGGTGGATGACATCAGCAGCCCTACCAAAGTATAGAATTTCAATTGTATGGCGTGTGACTACCCTAAAAAGCATTGCTCTTTACACAGACAGAGACACACACACACACACACACACACACACACACACACACACACACACACACACACACACACACACACACACACACACAGTTGCCAAGGCTGGGATTAGAACTCCTACCTAATTATTTTATCACACTACAGCAGTACGCAATTATGGCATGCACTATGGAAATTACTGGGCTACACCCTTCCCAGAGATGTATTTCTAGGTGGTGACATCAGCAGCCTTACCAAAGCAGAGCATCTCAATTGTAGGGAGTGTGACTACCCTAAAAAGCATTGCTCTCTATACAGACAGGGACAGACAGACACACACACACACACACACACACACACACACACACACACACACACACACACACACACACACACACACACACACAGTTGCCAAGGCTGGGATTAGAACTCCTACCTAACTATTTTATCACACTACAGCAGTACGCAGTTATGGCACATGCTACAGAGATTACTGGGCTACAACCTTCCCAAAGATGTATTTCTAGGTGGATGACATCAGCAGCCTTGCCAAAGTAGAGCATTTCAATTGTACGGATTGTGACTACCCTAAAAAGCATTGTTCTCTACACAGACAGGGACAGACAGACACACTCACCCACTTGCCAAGGCTGGGATTAGAACTCCTACCTATCTTATCACACTACAGCAGTACACAGTTATGGCATGCTCTACAGAGATTACTGGGCTATAATCTTCCCAGAGATGTATTTCTAGGTGGATGACATCAGCAGCCTTACCAAAGTAGAGCATTTCAATTGTAGGGAGAGTGACTATCCTAGAAAACATTGCTCTCTACACAGGCAGACACACACACAAACACACACACACACACACACACACACACACACACACACACACACACACACACATGCACACACACACACACACACACACACACACACACACACACACACACACACACACAGTTGCCATGTCTGGGATTTGAACTCCTACCTAACTAGTTTATCACACTGCATCAGTACGCAGTTATGGGTCATGCCATGGAAATTACTGGGCTATAGCTGTCCCAAAGGTGTATTTCACAGTGGATGTCCTCAGCAGGCTTGTTCATAGTAGGGCTATGTGGAGGGCAGTGTGTGTGCATGGGCCATAACCCATTCATCTAGAGTTTGACTCGCCACATGCGGGCACACACATGGTCATATTTCACAGGTACATGTATACAGCTGATAGATGACTACTTCCTTGTACAGTCATGTTGCACAGCTAGCACGTGCACTACATAGTCTGTAATGCTGACAGATACTGGTGGCTAGTATCTGCAGTGATTAACATCTGAACATCATGTGGTTGGGGCCCCTTGACTGGATGGGACAGGCCTGGATGGCTCCTTGTCATAGTCACCCTTTTTCACAGATCTATGCACGTCTACCTTTGGCTTATTATAGTGTGTTGTCCTTACATATATGTCTGCATTCCTATCCACTGTGTGTGCAAGGCATAAGTGGTGCATACTGACGAGTGTCTGCACTAACAACTGCAACTGCCAGATATGTCTGGTACACTGGCGTTTGCAGACATTGCCTTCATGTGTTTAAGTGTGTGAGCATGCCCAGTATGCCCATCTGTATTTAATGTGTGGATCGAGTCCAGGTAGTTTGTACTGTAGTACTGACCTTTGTGTTGTACATCGACAGGTAGCATGCTGTTTCTGCAGGGTATCCATCGAGCATTTGGCATTGACTGTTACTACATTTCTGCATAGGGTGGGGGGGCTCACCTGACTATTTCTACACAGGATTGGGGTGGCACACCTGACTGTTACTACATATCTATGTAGGATGGGGGGGCACACTTGACTATTTCTACATTTCTACACAGGATTGGGGGCATACCTGACTGCTATTACAGTACTACATAGATAGGGGCATACCTGTCTAGTTCTACATTTCTACACAGGATTGGGGGACACACCTGTTATTACGTTACGACATAGGGTGGGGGGGCCCACCTGTCTATTTCTAAATTTCTACACAGGATTGGAGGGCACACCTGATTGTTCTTACATCATTACTACGTAGGATGGGGGCACACCTGACATTTGTACACATTTGCTAGGACTGTACTGGTATGTCGGGTACTCCATTTCATTCTGTAGTCTTACCTAGCATGCTGACCAGAGGGATACAAGTGTACTACAGATCTTAGCTGTTATTTACCTACATATTAGTTTCTGACTTCCTACTCTTCAGAACTGACATCTCACTGCCTGACCTGCTGTGGTCTGTCTGTGTATGCCTAGGGGGGGAGGTTACCCATAGGCCTCATTCAGAGGCCATAGCACAGCCTTTGTTTGTGTTTGTGTAGACCTGTCCTGCTGGCTGTGACTGTTGTTGGGTATGTGAACCCCCCCTGACTGGCATGTGTGAGTCACTTACCTTGTGGGTGTCCCAGTATTGAGGGTGGTGCTGCAGGGCTGCCTATGTCGGATGCACATAGTACACTCCCTTAACATGGTTAAGCACAGGTAGTGTAATGTTTGGCATCCCTTTTACTGTATGCGAGAGTTAGAGAGAGGTGTTATTCCCTCCTGTGTCAGTGTATGTGCTATGCATTGCCTCTTTACCAAGGCCAGGGCATAGTGGGCATGCCTCATTCTGCCTACTGTGGCAGGCTCAGGTTGTTTCTCCTCCGAATCACTTTGTGCCTGTACAGGCCTTGGCAATGGTGGGGGCTGTGTGGCCCTGCTCTTTGCTTTTCCTGCTGCAGCTGTTTCCTCTGGATCATATTGTGCAGCATGGCACATACAAGGACAATTTGGGTACATGTAGCTTGTGAGTACAACAAGGCTCCACCGGATGTGTCCAGGCACAGGAACCATGATTTGAGCATCCCAAGCACATGCTCTATTATAATCCTGGTCTGTGTGTGTGCCTCATTATGGAGTTCTTGTTCGAGTGTGGGTGCATTTCTGATGGGTGTCATCAGCCATGGTGCCAGTGCATATCCAGCATCCCCCACTAGGTGACCGTCAGGGATGCCCCCATTGGCAAATCTCTGGTACAGCAGTGTCAGATGCCAGATGTGGAAATCATGATAGCTTCCAGGGCAGCTAGCACACATGTTCATTATTATGCCCTGGGCATCGCACATGACCTGGCAGTTGATGGAGGGGAAGCCCTTGCTGTTGATGTAGACCCTAACCCGCTCATTGGGTGGTGCTTTAATGCATATGTTCGTGCAGTCTATAGCACCCACTACCTCAGGGTATTCTGCTATTTGGTGGAACAGTTGCATATTGCTGGCCAATGCCTCACGGGTGTTGGGAAAATATATGTGCTCACCGACATGTGGTGACATGGCATCCAGGAACTGGTGGAGTACCCTGGATGCTGATGCCTGTGAAATTCCCATCTTATCACCAGTTGGCCTTTGGAAGGTACCTGTAGCTAGTATTCATAGGCCTACATATACATTGGTATCCACTGGGATGGGTTCCCCTCTGTTAGTTCTGTGCATCAGGCATGGCCGGCACAGCTCAACAATTTGCTGTAGGAGGTCCCTGTCCACCCTATAGCGCTCCACTATCTCCAGCTCATGTAGCTCCTAGTAGGTTACCCTGTATCTGTACACTCTTATCTGTCTCTTCACTGTGGGTTGGTTGACAGCATTCACATCCTCACCACCCTCAGCCTCTTCCACAAGTTGTTGTATGATAGCTATTGCAGCCCCTATTATTTTGCTTTTGTCAGTGTTAAAAGTTCCCTGCTTGTTTACACCAGTGGTGTAGAGTGTGGGGAAGGTGTTTGCATAGTTTATAGTAGTACTATGGGCTGGGCTGGTCTGCTGCCTGTGTAATTGGCTGATTCTGATACATTTCACCTGCCAGCTATGCTAGTTCTCCTTGATTACCTTCGTACTGCTGTTTTCCCTTCCCATTGCCTTCCTGTTTAAGTCCGGGGGCGCACCGTGCAAACAGAGTGCACAAATATGCACACTGCTGCTATTTCCTGGTTTAACATATTTTTTTCTGCCATTAAAACACAGTGCATGGTGTGCACAGTAGCTTAGGTAATGTAAATTGTGCTAGGCAGGTTTAGACACACTCCCTAGCTTAGCTGTGCTAAGCTAGGAGCAAACCCGAGCCACAGGGCTCCAATCCACTTACAGTATGCCTGACACACCCCCCATGATGTCACCTAACTCCTAGGCTTGCACCAAGCTATTCCTACTCTTACACTGTTAGGACCTGACTCACATGCTGGGGAAAATTGGGATTCACTATCATTCCCCTCATTTGCATAGGATTGCCTGCTAATGCATAGTTACATGTCTCACACTAAGCCTCCCTCCTTAGCAACCACTATTCACTGGCCATGTTGTCTTCTGCCTGCCATTGACTTCCATGGCAGAATACTGATTTTAGTTAGAATGCTTAATTTAGGTTAATTTTGTTATTTTCTGCCCGATCCCATTTGCGCCCACTGCCCTATGCTTAAACAGCCGAGATCGGCTAAAAAAATAAAAGTTGATTTTTGTATTTTTTATACTGTTTGCAATGCCAATGGCCTTATACTTGGCCATTGGCATGCTTACTACATGATATACAACCTTTATTTGGAGCTGTCACAGCTCCGTTTTGGATTTTGCAGAAATATACTCGGTTACTAACCGAGTACATTTCTGCAGTTTCACTAGTCTTGCACGGCTGGTTGCAAGCATCCTGGATTGCAAAATTACCTCATTTGCATAGATTTCCCCTGCAAATGGGGTGATTTGCATACAGGGGCTTAGTCCATGCAGGATTAGTGCAGGAGAGCTCATGCATGCCCCTATAGGCTGTTTCTGGTTTGCACAGCAGACATATTGACTGCTAGAGCTCCTGCACCGATCTTGCACCCCATGCAAGTTATAGAGAATCCATTGGAATATCTTATTATGACTGATTTTAGACTAATAATTAGTTAGTCAATGGAAAGCATATACATGCTTTTTTTTACTACCTTACTACAGACTACTTTATTTGATGCAGTTACACATTATTTAAATTTCAAATATACATGGTTCAGATACAATTTTAAATGACATGTCCTGTCTTAGATTTATGTTTGCAGTATCAGCTGCATTTGGGTGCACAAAATGCAACATATTTACCTGATGGAGGAGCTTCACATCTCAGCATTATTTTTTGGGGTCTTAACTTCCAAACATAAGAAATAAAAGATTATAGTCTGAGAAGGGCAGTCTATTTTTAATGGATCATCAATTTATAGACTATGTAATGTAGGCAACTAAGCCCATATGACTGCCCATGGGGAAGTGTGGCCCAAGAAAGAATATATTAAGGTAATTAATGCTAATATTATTTTCACATCTGTGTTTAGCATTAAGCTCAAGGCTGCTTTTTTATCAGATCATTATCTGCTTAACTTTCAGCACATTCAGTGTGGTTTTGGGAGCTCAAAGTAAGCAACTGAACAGTTACCAGTTATTTTAACATCTTCTCTCTATTGTCTTCTGTGACCCTAAATGGGGTGGTCAGCACATAACCCCTTCTCTGAGTGCAGGAGGCAATGAGCAATGAGCAGCACATTCTCACTTTCAGCATTTTACAACTCAGCAGCCTACATAGGTTTTTATAACTAAGTACGCTATTTAGCTGAACTGAGGAATTGGCCGTGTTCATATCCAAATGCTGGAAGCACCTTACAGGACATCATATCAACAGTAGTAGTAGCAGTTAATTAATCACAGTGGCATGCCTTATTGATCTATATATAAATGATCATTCTGACACTTCAGAGTTTATTCTGGTGAAACAACAAACACTTTGCACTGCACCGACAGTCTTCAGCAAGGTGTTGCATATCTGCATGCCTGTGTATAGAAAGGGCATTTGAATATCTATACTGAATACAAAGTTTATTTACACAAATACATGAACAGAAACAAATGAATAAACAATTGCAGCAATCAGAGATACTCTTGTTGCTCCGAGACTCTTCTGTGCTGCACATCTTCAGAAAATGTTTTAACTGTTTGAATATAAAATGAGAAATGAGTAGGATACAGTTGGCATCACCTGATCACCTAGATGTAGGAGAAGCAAGTAAGGAGGGATAATAAGTGCAAGCAAGGTAATTTGTTGAGAATGATGTTACATGCTGAAAGTAAGAAAACTGATGAAAAATAAATGCAAGAAGAGTGCGGAGAAGAAGCACTGCAGCTCATAGTAGAAGTCTAGTGGGGGCGACTGATTTTAAGTAATGTGACTTTAAACGAGAATGTGGATTGACAGCTGCTACACAAACAGATGCTATTACAGATACGATGGTCATAAGACAGGCAGAAGGGACTGAATTTAGTGAACTGGCACTGAATATTGTATGACGGCATAATCCTTCATGCAGTTTTGGACAGTGCAATCCTAAGAATGTCTCCTTGGTCACTCAGTGCCATTCACTGCAACTAAATGATGTAATGAGAAGCTCTGCTATCTCCTGGAACTGAGAGCGGTGCAATAAATGGACAGGACATGCTCACAATGGCTAGATTATGTTAATGATGTTCCAGTACAGGATACTATTCATTTCATTGGAGGAGGTGCAATTTGGGATGTAGGACAGGAAGGCAGATACTGCTGGCATCACAGAAATATGGGTTAGTGATCTGAGGAGGTATGACATTGAGGTGTCTTGGTACAGATAATTCAGAAACACCACAGAAGGAAGAAGCTCATGTGGAACAGCAAGCTACAATACCTCTCAACTGTACAGATTTTTGCAAAATGTCTAGATTTTTCCCTCATATTTTTAGTGTGTTTCTCATAAAATTGTGGTTTTCTAGCACATTGTTGGTAAATCATTGACTGTTGAAGTCAGAAAATAATGACAGACATTTGAGTTTTAAGCTTCATACCCTTCAAAAAAATCATGCTAATGCAAAATCTGTTATTCTATCAATTTTCTAAGTTTGTAAGAGCAATATTTAAAAAGTGTCCCTATTTTTAGGCCTTTGTCTCCCCTTTATTTATAGCTTTGTCCATTTTTTTCCAAAGAGGTTGAAAGGTATGTGAGCTACATAAATTATTTTTTTCTTTAAATAGTGAATAATGTGGTAAAAGCCCCTTCTATTCACATTACAGAGAAATTGTTAGATTTTAAATAATTACTGCACATCATAATGTGTGAGCGATGAGAGCTGTGCTGATGAAATGATGTGGTGTATCATCCCACAGGTACATTGATGCTATGGATGGTGTAAGACTAGATATGAGAATAAAGGAGTAGGGTGGAAGGAAATGGAAATATACTTGTGGATGCAAATCTGCCAGCAGTAGAGCGAGATGACACGCTGCAGGTTAGAGAGGAAGTGAGAGATCACTGATGTCTTGTAACATGAAGAATTCAGCCATCTGATGTGTGTAAGAAACAATACCTGCGATACCCGAGATATCCATGTGAACAGGATACACATACTATGCTATGGGACAGACTCCCATGCGCATAAAACAAAGTTCATCCCAGTCCATTTTCAAATACAACTTACATCTATGGATGGGAAACAGAATATTTACCCCAGGACTGCCCTTGTACTACTAATGGTTCTCCTAAATGCCTTATCCCATGCATGGGTCCCCTCTGATTATCTATGGCATGATCCCAGTTATTATCATCAGGGGTAATATATAATTATCAACTATTGGATGAGTAAGATAAATGTATAACTAAAAGAGACAGGGTGTTATGAGCACAAAAAGAGAAACTGGCTAGGTTTAAAGTGGTTCACAAGGGTAGCTAGCCCAGTACTTACCTATGAACATATACATTTGCCAACAATGTTCATGCCAGTGCATAGTTTGGATATGCTTATCCAAGAAGAGGTCATATGAGTTAGGACACTGAGATGAAACCTGAAGGTATAACCAAATTATGAAGGAAGGGACTACTGACTGAGTACCCAGGGCCCTCAATGGTTTGAGAAAGAAACAAAAAGTAAAAGGAGAGAAGGCCAATGTGGGTACATAGATGTGTGAAGCTAACAATTAGGACAAAATATGAGGCATAAAGGATGTGGAAGGACACACATGAGGAAGTGAAGGATGCAGAAAACAAGGAGACTAGCTGGAGTGCAAGAAAAGGTGATGAGGCATAAACACAAAGTAAAAGGGTAACAACAGATAGGGTGACATTTGGGAAAGAATTAATTTTTATATCAAATGCAGAAAGAAGGAAGGGAAGGACAAAGCTGGCCATGCTTAGAAAATATGGGAAGGGATCACTGAAAAAACTAAGGCTAATAAATGAATACTTTGCTTCAGTGCTTTCAGTGGTAGGCAGGACAGCGTGGGAAACCAGTGACTAGGAAACAGGGTAAAGAGGAAGAAGGTGGCGAGGATACTGTCTGCATTTTGGAAGGATAAAGGACCAGCTGGACTGCCTTCAGCTGACCTCAAGATCCTGAAAGATGCTGCTGGATCCCTGTGCCAAGATCTTTAATGGATCACTTGCCGATGTAGAAGGGATTGAAGAAACAGACAGCAAGTGCAGTGTCCTTGTCAATGGAAATATAAATTCCACAACTTATTTCATTTTTAAATCTGCACACAGTATAGATGAAAATAGTATTAACTTTTTAAATACAAAGGTTTCAAAATATTTGAATGGCCAAAGGCTACAGTTATCAGTGAGTTAAAAAATTCTGCTTACAACAATTTGTTACATTTTTGAGCATGCATCTTATATATATGGTTTTAGTGAACAGAGATTTGACAACAGACGAACTGCAAAAATAATCAACTGATGATTATTTGTAACAATGTTTGTTGTTAGGAAAATACCCTGAAAAATAATAATAAAAAGTGAGGAAATATTTTACACAGGTCTAGTGCAGTGACTAATGACAACAAGGATTCTCATGAATAGAATATGGCAAGGTGATTGGCTCACAGTTAGAAGAATAATCAAAAATATAGTCAAAGGTAATTGGAAAACTGTCAGTAAAAATCAGGAGGTATATCAGAAAGTAACATCCTTTTCCAAATTTATGTATCTCAGAGCCAGCCAAACAGATTATTAAAATAGGCACATATAAATATTTTTCATGTAGTATGTGCAGATTTATTAATGAAGGGGAAATATTTATTGTGCTAATACCAACATAATGTACACTGTCAGTTTTTTCTAACTTTTTGCCAAAATATGTGATTTATATTGTAATTTCTAGAGCCTGTGATTCTTTTTATGTTGGGAAAACCAACAGAAAATGAAAGAGCAGAACTTGTGAACCTACAAATGCAACTAAAAGTAAAAAACATTTTAACGCTTGGTTTAGGCATACGCTTATGTGCAAGCATTTCAAAAAGTTCACCAATAACTTGAGAGGGTAGCAGAGATGACATCCTTGATTACTTATTAAATAAATGACAAATTATGTAAAATGCCATGAGTACTGGGGTCTCAGTCATATTACTAACTGCAGATGCTGCTTAAAGAAAAATGAAATGTATTCATTTATTTAGTTGTCTTTGTTTACAGGGAATGTCCCACTGGGTAATATCCATTTTCAGAGGAGGCTCAGGTTGAAAAGCTCCATTTGCTTACATTGCATTATACTAAGTTCCAGTCAAATGCAGAGGAGTTACATTTCTATTTACATTTATACACAGGCAGTAATTACATTTCTATTTACATGCATACACAAATAGTAACATTTATATATATATATATATATATATATATATATATATATATATATATATATATATATATAAATACACATTCTAAGATTTTACAGAGGTGGAAGTTACTAAAGAGAAAGGACAAGTGTAACTTAATGGATTGTACAGGCAGCAGTTATGTATACAAATTGTCATGTCATTTCAGTAAGAGGTTGAGAATATTATGTTTAAGGAAGGTGTTTTGATAGTATTGTATAGTATAGCAATAACCCACGCCTAGGTGTGGGTAATGCTGGATTTACCCACGGTTGGTGTGGTTTGGTCATGAGGGTGAAAGACTTGTGGGATTTTTTAAGGACAGAATTTTATAAGAAAATATGCTATTTGTCATAATAGATATTCAAGATTTGTTTCATGTTGTCCTCCATAATGCTGGTCTTGAATGGTTCGAGGAGGCACTTTTTAAAAAAGGACAACTTACAAATGAAGAATTTAAAGTATGCTTAGAACTCATGGAATTAGTCCTGAATAATAATTTCCTGTTCTTTGAAGGAGAACGTTATAAACAGATAAGTGGGGTGGCGATGGGAGCATGCTGCACTCCCACTTATGCTAATATAGTTTTATCCATATGGGAGGAGAAATATATTTTTAATTCCAGGTACACAAAAACTGGAATTCATATAAATAGGAAAAATAGGAAGTAGTACGTGGATAGGTTATTTCACCACATTGTTTTTAACTTTGGGTTTTTGTGAGCTCTTATCGCATGCCTCTAAATAATCTGCAATTGCGATTCCCACTCATTACATCCCAGGATTTCTGCTTTTAAATATAATAGGAAGTAGTACGTGCATAGGTTATTTTGCCACATTATTTTTATATACACAATTTATAGTCTAGCATGAACCCCTGTTTTTTATAAAATTAAATGGAAAGCAAGGTATCCTGTTGTTATTACAAATAGTAGGACATGGAATAAGCTCTTTTCCTACCATTTTTTCACTGTTGTTAAATATTACAAGCCATTTTCCTACCATTTTTCACTGCTGAATTACTACAAGTTATTTGTTCTACCATTTTTAACTGTTCTTATATATTATAAGTAGTAGGATGTGGAATAAGCCATTTTCCTACCATTTTTTTTCTCTCACTAAATTACAGTTAGGCATGGCTTTTTGATCATCTGATTAGATGAACATCAGATGCATAGTTGCTGAGCTGTGACTGCCTTTCACTATCATTATTTAACGATCTTCTACTGTTACTTCTTTGCAATCTGCTGTCTGACTCTGTTATTGTAACCACTGCTGTCTGACTCTCTTATTGTAACCACTGCTGCTGCCTCTGTTTTTGTTTAAATGCTCTGCAGTATGTGATGCTTACATTTACTACTGCTGCCTTTATATTTCTCTGTTGTATCTGTACAAGTAAGCTCTATGTTACATTGATTTATCCTGGGAAACTGCTGCTGTATTAACTGTGTAGCCTGGCATATCGCTGTGCATTAACTGCTTAAACCTAGTTCTCCCAGCTGTTTCTCAGCCTGTTTACCCTTCTCTCCTGCTGTTACCCCCCTTCCTAACTGACTTATTTTTTCTTTTTCCCTACCTATACTTTGTCATGCTCATGCTTATCCTAGCCTCTAGCCTCTCCCTCTATCTCTCCTGATATTCCTAGCTTATTCTTTTGTATTACTTTTTGCATCCCCTCTCTCTGATTAAAATACTAAATATTTTTTTTTCTCCCTTACAGGTTGATACATCCTGCCCTCCCATCTCCCTCTCATCACCTTGAACTTTCAACCTCTGAAAATAAAAACAAACTCAAAAAGGGTTCCTATATAAAAGGAAAATAAACCTGATGCTGCCTACAGACACAGCTGTATACGTGTTTTAACTACTGTTTGCCTTTTTTCTTTTGAATAAGTAGTCGGCCTTGTGTTGTGCCCCTTTGTGCATTGCTAGCAGCCTGCATCCATTCCCTATATTCTCCCACTTCTCTCTTCAGCTGCAAATACCTAGATTTGCCACTAGGTGGCAGTGCAAACTCTTCCTTTCCAAACCATACCCGCAATTACTGTAGGTTTGGGTTAGACTTTCCCCACTCTACTTAATGTTTAGCTCTACTATTAGCTCTATCATTGCACTGGCTAAAGTTCAGAATTAACCCAAATAAGATTGTATCCCAGCTTTCCCTTATCTGTAGTGGCTTGTATACCTATTGTTTAATTTCCAATTCCACTGATTGTTCCTGGTAGGCAACCTCCTCTCTTGGCTCATCCTGCTCCATTCGCCCTACGGGCTCACTCTGTTCCCCTACCCTGCCCCCATTTCCCACACGCCCCCAGCACCTCTACACTTATACTCTTCAGACCACACCCTCTCCATCATTATCCAATACACTCCCACCTCAACATACCCACCCTCTTACACCCACCCCCTAGCTCCCACCAGTCACCTCCCACATTAATATACCTAACCTGATCCTCTTCCAGCTAAATACCATATACACCCTCATATCATCTCTAATGCCATCATGCTATCAAAACCTACATCCTTCTTAACTGAAATGCTACTTCTTCTAACATCTACTATCTTACACAGCCCCTTATTTCTCACCATTCCCCATCTTATCACATTACAAACATAGTTTCCATACTACACTCACACTCACCCATTCCAATATCCTCCAATCTATATCCCATCAATAACTATCTACTATTTCCCTACAAACTCATTTCTCCTTACAAGCACTCTATCCTATCCTTAACCAATAAACCCTTAGAAACCTAATAACACTCAACTCCAATAATAAGCAATTCAAGTACCTCTCCAGTATTTATCAACTCCTAATCATTATCCTTCTATCCGGTGATATACACCCACACCTTGGCCCCCATACCCACTACTATACTTCAAAATCCACCGTTTCACCTTTCTAAATGCCCAAAGCATAGCAAACAAAATTCCCAATCTCCATGCTTGGCTTCACCATAACAAACCAGATCTCTTTTCTATTTCTACAACTTGGTTAAAACCTCATGTAAAAGACTCAGAAATAGTACTACCCAACTATTCCATTATCAGAAAAGACAGAACCCACAAAAAGGGTGGAGGAGTAGCTCTGCTTTATTCATCCTCCTCATCAGTTACCTCCTACACTAAACCTATCCCCCAATTCACCAACACTGAATTAATTCTGGCCCTACTTCAATTAAATAGACACAAGCACATATTCATAGCCTCACTATACATTCCCCCAGGAGACAATATCTCAGTACCCGAAGATATCCTATCTTGGCTTTCCACTAATATTAGTAATGAAACTATAATACTGGGTGGCATGAACATTAACTGGTCCTCTATTCAGTCCCTCTCAAAATCCCTAAATATCACCCTTTATAATTTCTCACAACTTATCAACTCTATAACCAGACCCTCCAAAGATGACTCCAGCGGTAGTATCCTAGACTGGATCTTAGTCTCTCACCCTCATTATTTCTCTGACAGTGACATACTTCCTGACTCCCTCTGCAATCACCCTCCCACTTTTGCTTGGCACATTACTTCTCCCTGATAGTTATCTCATAACTATATCTCTACTCGCTACCTAAAAGGTTTCAATCCCACTACCTTTTCTAACTCTCTAAAATCAATAAACTGGAGCCCTCTAAGAACTCTACCCCTAGAAAGTGCTGTTACCTACTTCAGCTCAACTTTCCTAAACCTTTTAGACAGCTATGCCCCCCTTAAATCCAAAAGAATAAAAAGCAAAACAGTCCCTTAGCTAACCAAAAATACACCAGCTGCCATGCGGCTTAGAGATAAAGCCTGGTTACGCCACCAGAAAAATAAGACTCCTTCCACTCTCTATGAGTACAAATCACTTTGCAATAAAGACAAAAAGCTTGTTACAACAGACCGAAAACCTTATTTCATCTCACTACAAAATAACCATAAAACAAATCCACAAAAATTCTGGAATGGTATCTCCACTCTCCTTAACCCTGACAAAATAGAAAACCCGTGTCCAGATCCCGATGCTCTAGACATAGATCTAGCCACCCAATTTAACTCTTTTTTCATCAACTCGATTTCCAAACTAACCTCATCCTTCTTTACCAACACGGCGCCCCCTACCTCTACATCCCATCCCCTGGCCTCACTTTCACCATTACTCCCTAATACCTCCACCTCCCAACCCCCTCCTTTCTCCATACAACCCATACCCATATCTTCCATAAAAAACTTCTCCAAAAACTAAAACCATGCTCTAATGCCCCTGATAACATGCCCTCACACTTTCTAACCATAGCTGCTGAAGCCATTGCCTTACCCATCACTATACTATTCAACCATTCTATCCAAGAAGGTCATGTACCCCAACTATGGAAAAAGGCCTTCATTATACCCCTGCATAAAGGGGGTAACAATAATAATGTTACAAACTTCCACCCTATTGCCATCCTATCCCTCATCTGTAAACTTCTTGAAAAATTTATCCATCTTCAACTTCTTCCCTGCCTTACCGACAATCACTTACTCCAACACACCATGATTTAGACCTGGCCATAGCACTACCACTGCCCTTCTTTCCTTTTTAGAAATTAACAAAGCCCGTGACACTGGCTGCATAGTATCCACCCTCCTACTCGACCCGTCTATGGCCTTCGATACAATATCGCACAACCTTCTCCAAGCTAAACTCTCTAAACTAAACCTATCCCTCTCCACCCTAAAATGGTTCGATAGTTAACTCTCAAATAGACATCAAGCAGTCAAATGGAAAACAGCTACCTCCTCCTTCCTTTACACCCCCACAGGAGTCCCCCCAGGGTTCCATACTGGGTCCCCTTCTCTTCAATATATTCATAAACGATTTCCATCGCTCAATCCCTAATGCAAAACTTATCCAGTATGCCAATGATTCAGCCATAATCTGTTCTGCCACCTCCATCCCCACACTAATAAATCTCACACAAGAAGCTTTCTCTACCACAGAACATTGGATGTTAGATAATCACCTAGCATTCAATGCCTCAAAAACAAACTAATGTTATTTACCCCTACAAAAACAACCATCATTGACAAGAATTCATTTTTCCATCAAAAGCCATAACAATACATCTCTTGAATTAGTATCTGAGGCTACATTACTAGGAGTCCTCATTGATGACCAGCTGAAATTCACCTCTCACCTACAAATAAATATAAAAAAAACACCAAAACTTGGCATGCTCTACTACAACAATCACTACCTTACGCCTTCTACTAGGTTTATTCTCTCTACCACATATCTCATCCCTTCTCTTCTTTATGGTGCTGCACTTCTAACAAACCTACAATCCTTTCTTAAGACAAAACTCTCCTTTTGTGATTGCAAAACTGTGAAGTTTGCCACAAGCCAAATGTCTTCTACCCATCACTGTTTAGCCCTTCATCAATTAAATTGGTTAGAGCTGCCCAATTATCTCTATTCAACTCACTCATGCCCACAAACTCATTTTCACCCCCATGCACCTCCCTGAAAGACTGTTAAGATCTAACAATCAAAACCTAATGGAACTGCACAAACCTACCTGTCCCTCAGGCAAAAATCTCCTGTCCTTCACCCTCGCAGGTCAATGGAACTCCCTACCTCCATCCATCCATACCACCACAAACATCTCTTCCTTTAAAACCCCACCCCATTCACACCTTCTCAGTGGGAATGCTCCTGCTCCCACCCCACTTAATCTCTTCATCTCTGTCTTCTCCGATTCCACACATGGTTTTAGCAGGAACCGATCCATGTGTAAATAACTACTCTTGATTTACAATGCTGATACTTTTTATCTCAGAAATTGTCTCTATTAAATGAAATATTTTATTTAGTATAACCTAAACTTTGACTGTCATTTTTCCTTTAGAAATTGTATGTTTAAATGCAATTTTTTACTATTACTTTTGTACTTACTAGAATAAAAAAACTTTGAATGTAATTTTGTTTGTAATTATCGTTTTGTTTTTGGAGCTTTTCTCCCCAGAACTCCATTGAAAACGGGTTCTTCTAGGCCCAATGGACTATCCTGGTAAACCAACTGCAAATAAATAAATAAATATAAGAGGTACCTGGATGATATTTGTATTTTTGGACAGGAGCAGAGGATGAGCTTTATGAGTTCTTAGAATACATTAATCACCCTACTGAATTTCTAAGATATACTTATCATATTACGAGAGAAAGAATTAACTATTTAGACATCACAATTCATAAAAACAGATAAACTGAAAGGCTTTAAATCTACTATATAAAGAAAAAAATATTTTTTTAAAAGTCATACTTATATTTCACTTATACCCACCCATTTAAACAAAAAAAGAATATTATAAGGGGACAATTTATTCAGGACTCTAGAATGATATCTGATGATAAAGATTTTTTTTGAGGAGTGTGAAAATATAAAAGAGATGTTATTTGAAAAGAAATATCTGAAAATTTGAAAGAAGGAGTGATGGAAGAGGTAAAAGAGGGAAGACAGGGTAAGTTCAGACCAATTTTGGGAATGGAGGTAGAGACTCCCATCATAAACGATTTGATGCTAAAATTGGAGGTCAATAGGGGTAAAGGTGATGGAGGTAATGTTTATAAGGTGGGCATTTGTAATAAATTTTAATAGTGATACCTATGTTATTAAAGAAATTATTAGTAAGAATTGGGAGAAGTGTTCTCATTTTCTGGATTGGAAAGAATTTTTAAGGAACCCTTGTAGTTTGTGTTTAGGAAAGGGTATAACATTAAGAATATTTTAGAGAATGTTAAGTATTTAAATAGGGTAAATATTACCAGTGAGAGAATGGGCATATATAAACGCGGAGCATGTTCCCAGTGCCCATATATGAGTAATAGGGAAGCTATATATTTAACAGCTAGGGATATATTTTTAGAATCTACGTGCTTCATTAACTGTGAAAGTGTGGGAGTGATTTATGTGGCACTATGTACTAAATGTGACACCTTCTACACGGGGAAGATGACACAAAAATTAAAAAGAAGGATTCATGAACATTTATACAATATCTAGAATAATGCCCTTTATAAACACACCACAATTTGTTTACAGGCCTCGTTTACCTTCTTTGTACTTAAAAGGATAGAACAGGACCCTAGAGGAGACCATGGGAGACTAGGATACAGTTCAGGCAATTATATTGTCAGCTAGTATTAGAGGCCAATAAAACCCCTGGACTGAATGAGTCGGTCTTCCTGGCCCATTTTAAAGTTAAGGGCAGTGAGGCTCTGAATTTTACATTTTAATATTGAGGTATGTGTATTTTTATGGGTTCCTATTACATTATCAAAGTTCTGAAACTCTGAACACCATAAGGTTGAAACCTTATGTTTGAAGTTTCAGAACTTTGATTAAGTAAAAAAAAAAAAAGACAAGACATAAAGTCTTGCAAGCAGGGGGTGGTAAACATTTCCCTTTACCCCACTGTAGTGCGATCTCGGAGTTGGTATATTTAAAGAGCGGAGGGTGTGGGGGGCTGCAGGGGGGCTTGCCCTCTGCTTACAAGAGTTAGTTTCTGTTTGTTGTTTATTTTTTTTCCTTGGTCAAAATGATAAATCTTCGAACATACAAGTTTGATCTTGTAGTGTTCGAAGTTTTATAGTTTCGACAATGTAATAGGAACCCTATTTTTATAGGTATTTTTATTTATTTTTTAAAAATTTAATTTGCATCTATGTTCACAAGATGGCAGTGTTACACTGTGTGTAAATCTATATGAAAAAAATCTAGATACCACTTATATACATCTATATTTATAATTATATATATTTTACAGAATTGTATTCAATTTCTGTTTATTTACTTGGAAATAGGGTGCATTTTAATGAAACAGTCTGATGACAGCTGAATTTGTATATTAGCAACAAGTTTCTATTGTTTACTTGTCCCGGTAGGACTGAATTCTAGAATGGTTTCTAAGGGGCATTTTTTTTGTAATTAGCATTGTCTCATAATTAAATTTGATTGATTAATGCTTATGTTATCTGACAATGTTTTGGTACATGGACGATAATGCGGTGATCAAGTTAATGCATTAATAAAGTAATTTTTTAATTTTTCCTGCTCTCTGTTGTTATTTTCTTGGCAGTATCATATGGTTTACTAGCCCTGATTGCTTCTGAGTGCCTTTAGTGTGTGTTTTTGGAGTTATACAGACTACTGAGCATTTTGTTTTCTTCTTTGTCTATGGGTACGTTTATTGCCATTTAACAGCTTGTTGACATCCAGATAGGTAACTAAGGAACCACAACAAGGACTGTTGTGAAAGTCCTATTGAGGAGAGTCAAATGAGCAGTTGCTGGTGTGAGACAGTATCAAATGCCTTTGACAAGTCTAAGAACATGGTGGACACAAGCAGACCACTGTTTCTATGTTGGTTTATTATATTGGTAAACTGTAGTAGAGCAGTAGTGGTGCTGTGCTGGGGCCTAAAGCCAGGCTGTGTTTCTGTGAGCAGGCTATTTGAGGTTAGGTATTGCATCAGCGGCATATGGATGCTTTTCTTTAATGTTTTGGAAAAGGACAAGATAATCGCTATTGTTCTGTAGTTATTAAACTCTGTAGATGTGCTGCTGTGCAGAGGTATGATGTAGGATATTTTCCACAGTGACGGGACATAACTTTCTGCTATGGACCTATTAATTAGTATGGACATAAGGAAGGCTATGACTTCTGCTGCCATTTTTAGGTAGTCTGATAATAGCTGGTTTACAACTACAGAAGTATTTTTTAGTTTAAGGACCAACTTCCTTATGAGTGAGGTAGATACTGGACTAAAAATGAGCTGTGGTGGTTTTGACTGGACAGGGGTAGTGTGGGGGTCAGAAGTGCTAGTGTCCAAGAGAGATAATATTGATTGTATAAAATAGGAATTAAACTGTGTGTGGACAGAGTCTGTCACAGTGTCTGTTTTTGGAGAGGAACTAGTGGTCTTACCAGTGTGGAGTACTTTATTTACAATGACCAAAACATTTTTGGCTTGTTTATATGTTTGTCTTGTATGTTGGTGTAGTATGTTTGCTTATCCTGTTTGACATAAGAGTTTTGCAAGGTTTCTAAGATGTCTAAATTGCTGGAGAGCATTTTGAGTTCTATTTTTACACCATTTTTTCAGTCTTTATCCCTTTTTATCATGATTTTTTGTTTCATTTGTCAGTCATGGTGTGGGGTTGGACTTTACTCTTTCATCACGTACTGGTGCTAGATTATTTAAGGTCTGTAAGAATACATTATTAAAGTGTTCTACAACAATAGCTAGTGGTATTGTTCTACGTGCATTCCAATTATATTTTTTAGTGTTTCACTGAAAATATTTTTGCTGAAATTGGATGTATTTCATATTTGATTATAGATAATATGTTTAGCTAAGTTATAACGAGTTCTAATAGCTTATGTTGGTTGGTATGTGGTCACTTATGCTATCTGAGAGGCAGCCTACTTTTTCGGTTTGCCTGGTTTATTTGTAAGAATCCAATCTAATTTTATTATTTATTTATTTGACATTTGTTGACCAGGAATGTCTGACTGAGCTAGAGCCCTTTTTCAGCTGAAGCCTGGGGGAAAAAGCTCCACAAAAGTACATGGAATGTTTACAAAAACAGCAATTTATGAGAACATTACAGAGTATAAGGTGTGGTACCTAACTTGGTTACAAACATTTTGCAATTTGTTGAGAATGTACAGAGTATGATAAATGCAATTTTCAAAGCATTTACATGATACAATCATAATATATAATAAAAGATGGTAAGATTTGAAACTCATAGTCAGGGGGGATAACAAGTCAGTATACTAGTTAGGAGAAGACATTGAGAGAGAAAAAGTAAGAAGAGGTTGAGAGAGCAGTAGGAACAAGGTGGGAACTTGAGAGGGAGACAGTAGAAGTGTGGTTGAGAGGTAGTAGTTAGTGAGGTCTAAGAGAGTGGGATTGAGGGGTGATGTTTGGGGTAGGAAGTTCAAGTTGGGTTTTTGCAGTGACATGTCCGGGTATTTAGTAGGTATTCTTTGAGAGCTTTTTTTTTAATTCATGTGTATGAGTTATTTTTCTGATGGTCAAGGGAAGCTTGTTCCAAGATAGGGTAGGGGAGTAGCTATATAGGTCTTGGCCTATTGTTCTTTTGGGCTTATATATATATATATATATATATATATATATATATATATATATAATCTATATATATATATAGATATATATAATCTATATATATATATATATATATATATAGATATATATATATAATCTATATATATATATATATATATATATAATCTATATATATATAGATATATATATAATCTATATATATATATATATATATATATATATATATATATATATATATATATATATATATATATATATATATATATCTATATATATATATATATATATATATATATATATATATATATATATATATATATATATATATATATATATATATATATATATATATATAGAGAGAGAGAGAGAGAGTTTTTGGTCAGAGTTCCTGAGGGTTCTAGAGGGAGTACAGAGAGAAATGAGAGAGAAGATGTCTGGACAGGAGGAGGGCTTGTAGAAGATGAAATTAATGATGAGGAGCTGAGGGAGTAGATATTGGTGGGAGAACTCTAGCCAGTTTAAAGCTTTGAGTGAATGCCAGTGATGTGAGGTAGAGGTGTGGTTAGCCACAAACTTGGCTACTTTGTTGTAAGTGGTTTTGAGCTTAGTCAGCAGAAAGGACTGTCGGTTAGTTAAGATTTGTGAGCTGTATAGGAGACAAGGGAGAAAACAGGCATAGGCAAGAGAGAGTGGGAAGTCCTTTGTAAAAAAACGTTTTATTTCTGTAGAGTAAACCTATTTATTTAGTGGGTTTTCTTTGTCCAATGGTGTTCACGGAGGTCAAATTTGAGTTGATCATTCTATGATGGCTCCAAGAAACCTAGTATGAGTTTCCACATTGATGACAGTGTTATTAAGTTATGTTGTGGAGAAGGGTTTAAGGTGGGTGAAAGATTTTTGGGAGGAATTAAAAAAGTTTGGTCTTTTTGAGACTGAGTATAAGTTGGTTGTTAGAGAGCCAGTTTTTGATACAGTTGAAGGTGTTTTGGGTGAGGGTATGCAGATCAGAGGGTGTATCAGAGGTGGAGATGACTGTGGAGTCATCGGCATATTGTATGAGAGAAGAGTGAAGACAGGAAGTATAGAGGTGTTTAGTGAAGGTGTTAAACAATAAGAGACCGAGAATTGACCCTTTAGGAACTCTCAGCTTGATGGGGAGGAAAGGAGACAGTGAGGAGACCATTTAATAGATTGTTGTCTATTGGCCAGGTAACTAGTAAACCAGGAGATGATTGAACAGGAAAAGTTGAGGTTGGAGAGTTTGGGAAGCAACAAGGGGTGAGAGACAGTGTCAAAAGCCTTAGAGAGGTCTAGGAAGAGGCACGAAATGAGTTTGTTGTTGTCTATAGCTAGAGAGATCCTGGATTCACTCCCATGCATATAGCACATTGGGCAATGAGTGCCCTTCAGAACTCATTGTTTCTGGTAGCAGGTACGGGTTTCAAGGAGTCGGGTTGCTAGGCCAAAATCCAACCCTCCTCAGGGGGTGCACCACACACACACACACACACACACGCACACACACGCACACACGCACACACGCACACACACACACACACACACACACACACACACACACACACACACACACACACACACACACACATACCTAGGGACAATTTAGAGTGTCCAATTCACGTACTGCATGTCTTTGGAATGCAGGAGGAAACTGGAGCACTCGGAGGAAACCCACACAAACGCAGGCAGGACATGCAGACTCCACGTAGAAGGCAGCCCAGCTGAGAATAAAACCAGAGAACCTGTTGCTGTGAGGCAATAGTGCTAACCACTTTTCCACTGCACCATCCACACTAGGGAGATAGTGTAGGTAAAAGAAATAAGGGCAGTTATGGTACTGTGGTTTAGACGGAAGCCATGTTGGGTGGAGGTGAGTAGGTTTTCTAGGAATGGAAAGTCCAAGATTTGCTTATGAACACATAGGTTCATAGGTTCATACTAGGCTATCTGCCCTAGGGCATTTATAAGCCTAACCAGAGTGTGTTTGGCTTTCGCCACCCATTTTAAATTAATTTTGCTATGCCCTTTTTCGAGGTTAGTATACTGTGCCGCTGTCTAATAGTGACAGAGAAGTGATACTTGGGGTAAACCTACGATCTCCCATCCACTCATCAAGATTCCTCTTGAAGAGAGTCGATGAGGGACTCTGCCTAACCTGGACTGGGATTTTATTCCAGAGTGAAGGGAGCCTCTGGGTTATAAATCTGTCCCTCCAGCATGTCCTATTTATTTCAGTGCTGAGGTTCAAGTCTCTCAAGTGTGTAGCTCGATAGGATTTGGATTTTCTGAGGTGCAGCATGTCCATTAATTCTGGGTTGGACATGGCTTTATACATCAGGCACAGATCGCCTCTGACCAGGCGGTATGCCACTGAGTAGAGCTGGAGTTTCTTTAACCAGGCAGCATATGGCATCTGTTTGAGCCCTTTGATCCTCTTGGTGAGGTACTTTTGGAGTCTTTCCAGTTGCTGCAGGTGTCTGGTAAGGTACATCCCAAAAGAGGCATTGTACTCAATTATGGGCCTGATGAGGGATGAGTAAAGAGGCACGATGACCTCCCCTGATCTAGATGTGAATCCCTTCATGATTAGGTGGGCTATATAAAATGTTCTTCTAACCACTTTGTCCAAATGGTTGTCATATGAGAGACTGCTATCTACTTGGGTCCCCAGGTCCCTAATTACTTCTTCTGTACTTAATGGATTACCACCTATGTGGTAATTTGTGGACACTTTGTTTTTGGCAAAGGGGATGACTATACACTTTTTGGCGTTTAGCTTGAAGCCATGGCTCTGGCACCAGTTGTCTGTTTCTGTGAGGCCCTTTTGGAGGATGCTTGTGTCAGCTGGAGAGTTGATTATGGTGCCCAGTTTGCAGTCATCTGCGAACTTGGTCAGCCACAGTCCTTCCATGTTGGCCTGTACCTCCAAGAAATATATACCGAACAAGAGAGGTCCCAAGACTGAGCCTTGTGGGGCACCACTTGTAACTGGTTTGGAGTCTGACATGGCTCTAGCAATTCTAACCATGTGGGTTCTGTCCTTGAGCCAGTTTGCAACCCATCTAGTGACATAGGGGTTTATATTTAAGCTGGTGAGCTTATCTATAATGCCCGAGTGGGTTATTGTATCGAAGGCTTTTGCGAGGTCCAGGTGGGCTGTGTGGACCACCTTCCCCTCGTCAATGGCCTTGGTGACTGTTTCAAAGAAATTGACCAGGTTTAAGAGGTAGGATCTGCCCTTAACAAAGCTGAACTGGGTAGGATCCAGTGTCTGTAGGTCCCCAATATCTTTATTTATGAGGTCCATGATGATCCTTTCCATAGCTTTGCAGACCAAGCTAGTCAGGCTTATGGGGCGATAGTTTCCAGGATCTGTTGAGGCACCACCTTTATGAAGAGAGACCACTGTTGCTGTACGCCACTTTTTGGGTACATATCCTGTAGTAAGGCTGAGATTGAACAGTAGTTTTATGTTTGGGTTTAGCTCTTCTTGGAGTTCATGTAGGACGCAGCTCAGGACACCGTCTGGTCCCATTGATGCTGTGTTTTTTGCTTTGGAGAGGGCTGCTCTTACCTGAGCATCTGAGATGTCAGGGGGGCAGCACTCTGCTGGGAAAGATATTTGCCCTTTTGGTGGGGGGGGGGGAGTTTGTGCTGAAGCTGTCAGCTGGGATGTTGGCAATGTAGGTGGGTTCAGTGTATTTTTTGTCATTTTGGACTAATTCTGAGCATATCTGGGAAATACCACCCAGGTTCCTAACATAACTAAAGAAAACCTTGTGATTATCCTTAGTGTCCCGTGCAATTTTTCTCTCGAAGCTGGCCTTAGACGATTTTATGAGTGCCCATAGTTTTTTGCTAATACTGATCAGAGATGCCTTCCCTTTTTGGGATTTTGCTCTATCATGTAGTAGCTTCCTCCTTCTATTGTATAGTTTGTTTATGGCTGGGGTCCACCAGACAGGACGTCTGCCTTTGGAAGATTGGGTCTTGGTTTTATTTGGGATTGCATGATCCATGCATTCCTGAAGGTGATCATAGAATGCACTTATAAAGGATTCTGCGGTCTAGGCCGTATTTTCCACAGGCCCGGGGGCTTTGAAGGATTCCACCTCAGTTTTGAGGAGTGTGAAATTTGCTTTAGTGAAGTTTTTCACTGTGGTTTTCTGGGCAGGGGGTGGGGTCGGGATGTGAATATCCAGTGAGATTAGTTTATGGTCTGATCTTACCAGTGAGGGATACACTTCTGGTCTGGAGCATAGAGTCCCCATGTTGGTGATAATCAGGTCCAGTATGTTTTTTGCTCTTGTGGGAGTGGTAACAAGTTGTTCCATAGCATTTGAGTTTATAAATTCTAGGAACCTTTGGGCTAGGGTGTTGGAGCTAGAGTAATGCTCCCAGTCTATGTTTGGGTAGTTGAAGTCGCCCAATATAATGGTGTTTGGAGAGACCTTTATATTTTCCAGTGTTCTCAGGAAGGCCGAGTGTGGTTCCTGGGTTTGGGAGGGTGGTCTGTAGCAGGCTATAAACTGGAAGGCAGTTTTACCCACTGTTAGTTGCACATGGATAGTCTCTGATGCTTCGTGCTTTGCCATCAACCTGGAGGTGTGGGTATCTTTGACGAATATTGATACTCCCCCTCCTTTTGTGGTTCGGTCCAAGTTTTGGGGTCGAAAAGCATGGTATGAGGTCTAACCTGGTAGTGCTGGGGTACTCTCAGGAGCCTTGAACCAGATTTCTGTTACTGCACAGATATTGATGTTCTCCATGCTAAGGAGAGTTTTGAGTGCGTGCATCTTGAGGTTTAGACTTCAGGCATTGAGTAGCATTACTCTTAGTTTCTTATTCCTTGTGATACTTATGGAGGTGGGTTTGTCTTTTGAGCCTTGCCTAAAAAAGGCACAATGGGGGTAGCAAGAGCCTTTGCCAATATCCGAAAGCCCAGGGGTGACAGGTGCAAGCTGTCCCTAGCGAAGCATCGTGACTTGTCGAGCATGTCATCCCGGGCTGACAGGCATTGGATCCCCTTTGAATGACACCAATACTTAAGCCAATTGTTGAAATTGATCATCTTGTCTTCATATTGTGGCATCATTCTTGGTGAGGGTAAGATGCTACTCAAGGACAGGGTCATACCGGCCTGGGCTACATGCTCAGAGAGCTCCTCTATGTCTCTTTTCATGTAGTCCAGGGAGGTACGTCTCAGGTCATTCACACCAGCATGGACAATGACTGAGTCATATTTGTACTTGCCTTGGAGTGACCTGAGTGCTTGTGTTATGTGGCAGATCCTAACACCCGACAGGCAGCTCACCATGACCTTCTCCTTGTTCAGCCTGGTGAGCGGGACATCAGTGTGCCTGATGATAGAGTCACCTATTACAAGTGTATCAGGTGTGTTTAGCCTTAAGGGCTGTGACTGTTCGGCACACTGGCTTTGTGAGCTATGTGTTGCATGTGTTTTCTTTTGGGGTAGTGGTTGCTTGGGTGACTACTTTGGAGGTCTCTGCTGCTTAGGCAGATTTTTATTTAGAGCCTCCGAGTATGTTGTTGTGTGTTTATGTGTTTGGTTTGCTGTTGTGGTAGGTCTATGTGAGACTGGAATTGTAGTGAGTGTGGTTTCCTTCTCCTCCTGACTGGTTACGCCAGTACTGAGTTGAGAGAGTTTAGCCTCCAGTTTGGTTATATGGTTGCATCTCTCACATGTGTTGGAATTTGTTGGGAGGATGAGAGGGTTGTCTGTGTACATGAGGCAGTTGTAACATTGCCTCAAGATTCCCAGATTCACCAGCTGGACCAGAGAGGAGATTGACAACTGACCTTTGGACATGCTAGAATAGTATTGGGAATTCCTTTATAATTGAAAAAGAGGGCCAATGGGGAACAAGGTACTCAAGGGGAGTTTGTGAGGGTGTAGTGCTTTTAATTTTTTAGTGCTGACTTAGTGAGCAAGTGCCAGGTAACTTAAATGCAATGTGTTATAGGTAACTTAAATGCAAAAATGACAAACAGTAACTTTCTTTCAAGTGAAACAAGGAAATAAGTACAGTAAGCAATGCAGGTATCACTAGGGATCCACAGAAGCACTGAAAAGCCGTGTTTTAGGTGAAATTAGCATTTCAGGGAAATAACAAGCAAACAAACAACAAGCATACAAACAAAGCTAGATTCAGCAGGCCTGGATCTAGTCTATGCTACAGCAAACAAGGTGTACCAATTTCAGTAAGAAACAGTTCAAATATGCAGGCACTATAAGCCTTTAACCAGAAATTCCCAGCTCAGAAGCACAGAGTCCAGCCTCTCCTCCCACAAGAGTGCAGACCACGAACCTTCTTAATGTAAAATAACTGGCCTGAAGCCCAAGTGCTGAAACCAGAACTAATACACTTTTAGAATAACAGACACTGAGCCCTCAATCAGCAGTTCCCAACTTAGAAGGATGTAAGCTACCTGTCCTGCCACCACAGTGCAGGCCACAAACCTTCCTAATGTAAAACAACTGGTCTGAAGCCCAAGTGCTTAATCCAAAAGACTTAGAATGATAGCTACACTTTAATCAAGTTACTACCAAGCAGTAATAAATGCAATTGAATACTTTAAAGAATGCCTGGATTAGTGCTCAGGTTATACAAACAAAGCTATATTCAGCAGGCCTGGATCTAGTCTATGCTACAGCAAACATTTTTGAGTATTTTAGAGGGGGTGCAATATTGCTGTCGGCATTTAGTTAGAAAGTTCAGTGGAGTTACCTCCTTTGTGGATAGGTATTGTAAAGTATTGTTTGTAAAGTGAGGGTGCTGTGGATTTACATATCGAGTGGTTAATGAGGATGGAAATTAGATGGGCTATGGAGTTAACAGCTAGCTTAAGGAAAAGTGGGAGTAGCTTATCAACATATAGCATGACTTAAGCTTATGGAGGAGATTTTTTATGTAGCTAGTGAGAACTGGTTACAGAGAGAAGGAGTTGTTTTGTTTGGGGGGGTTGGTGATGTTAGTAGAGTTAGAAGTCTGCATAAGTCTACAGATAGTGTCAATAAAGTAGGAGTTAAATATGGTGGCAGTTTCTTCTGGAGTGTTATTTGGACAGGGGGTTGGAGTTGTAGGTTTGCCTGGGTGAAGGATTTGATGGATAGTGTTCCAGTATTTTTTGGGGTTACTGACATGAGTTGACTGGGATTTTAGGTAAAGGTTTTTCTTGTCATTGTTGACTTGTTTTTTGGTGAGGTTACGAAGTTCATTATATGTTTGGTTGCAGGTGGGGGATTTAGTCTTAGTCCAGAGTTTCCAGGCATTGTCTCTTTTGTGCATGAGAAAGCATTAATGTTGAGTGTCCCCCTGAAGTTTTATTGATTCTAGTGGGTGTGCTTATTAATTGTTTGAAGTTGTAAAAGTTTATGGAGTCAGTGGGGGTAGTGGAATTTATGAGTTGCCTATATTTAAGTATCCAAGTATTATAGTTTCATGGCTAATTTGTTGGGATATCCAATACAGGATGCTTTCTGCAGTATCAACGTTATTCCCTGGTGGTATATAAATTGCAGTTAGACATATAGTTTTCCTATTGTTGAATTTTAAGAGTGCCTTTAGTACTTCAGCATTGTTAAATGTAGGTATTTCTTGTGAAAGTGAGGTAATGGTTAGGGATTTTTTATTGAGGATTGCTATACCACCTGCATGCTTGTTTTGTCTGTCATGCTTGAGTATATTGTATCTTGAGGGGAATATCATTATCCTTCATTTTTTTTTTCAACCAGGTTTCTATAGCTATGACTACATCAGGAGTGTATGTGGTACGATAAGCATGTATGTCATGGATTTTGTTGCACATACTTCTTAGGTTCATATTTAGTAAGGTGAGTTTAGATTCTGTTTTTTATTTTGCTGAGATGTATTGAGTGACTGTTTTATTTTTGGGTTGGAAGTGATGGTTTTATGAACAGTGGGATCACGGTTGGGGTGAATATGTCTGCTAATTTTTTGAACTGGTATTTTACAGAGGGAAAAGTGTGGCCAGTTATATTTTGGTCTTGGTTTGGTATTTGATCATAAATTTGGATGCTTAGTGTTAAGACATTTATAGAAAAATAAATCAGATGTGGTTTGTTTGTAGAGTTAGGGTGTTATGGAGAAAGTCTGGGTAGATGTTGATATTCTTTGTGAGGACTGGTTGAAGTCCTAAGTATTTCAAGGAAGTGAATTTGATAATTGGTGATAAAGGCTAGTAGAGTGAGGAAAATAGTAAAATAATCTGACTCCCTGGCATCTTTTTTAACTTGGGTTTTATCTTCATTGTAAATTAGGATAAAAATGTTAGGAGGGTAATGGGTTGGTTGTACAGATATAATTTGATAATAATAGGAGGCAAGGATTAAGACAATTTGTGAGAGAGTCTTGAGTGGTAAACTAGAGTGGGTGTTACTATGGGAGTAATTGCACTGATTGTTTTCCAGCTGGAGGGATATGATGGTATTGGTTAGAGGAATATGTAGGTGGTGCTATGAAAGTATAAATGTAGAGTAAGAGTGGGTGGGTGGGACTTCAGGGTAGGGTAGGGTAGGGAAGTGGAATGAGCCTGAGCATTAGCGAGGGTGAACAAATCAGGTTGAAACTTTTTAAGAGACAGAGGAAACAATCAGTGACTTAACATAAAGCCACAAATCTGCTGAGAGATAAGTAAAAGGAACAGTGCAATTTAAGAGGCATCTGTGCTAGTAGAGGAATGCCTTGGTTATTTATTTATTTATTTAACATTTGTTTACCGGGAAAGTCCAACTGGACACAGGTCCTTTTTCAGCAGAGGCCCGGGGAGAAAAGCTCCATGAGTAACAGTAAATTTCCATGCACACATTACAATAATCAATAAAATATAAATTAAACAAAATGTAGTATACATAAGAACATACAAATTTGTTACATCTTGACAACAAAACCTAGGCTTTGAACATAGCTCGTACTATTTTCAGGTATGACTTATGTCAAGATATAAGGTTAAAACAGGTCAGTAGGAACAAAGGATTGAACACCAGTGGAGAAGTTGGATATGTTTTGGGTATACTGTGATGTATCAGAGCACTCATGAGGGGTTAGTACAGGAACATAGCCACCTATTTTTTTAGATAAGCTTTAAGTGGTGGCTTAAAGTGGTTAGTGGATGAGATTGAAAGAATGGAGTTAGGAAGGGAATTCCATATATGAGATATATAGTTGGAAAATAAAGATTCTTCTGCACTGTTGTTGGCCTTGGAGAGGGTGAGTAAGTTCTTGTTGTTAGAGCGAAGTGGTCTGCTGGAACTGTAAGGAAGGATGAGACATTGTAGCACAGGGTTTCCAGTTGGTTGTGTTACAATTTTGTGAGTTAAAAAGAGTTGGTTGTAAAGCATAATGTTGGGAAGCTCAAGCCAGTCTAGTGTCCTTAAAGCTGTACAATGATATGTTCTATATGGGCAGTCAGATGCAAACTAAGCAATTTTATTATAACATGCTTCTAGCTTAGATAAGTCAGTTTTCCTTAGATTAGTTAAAATTGGAGAGGCATATAGTAGAGTGAAGAGCAGATGGGTTTGTGCTAATGTATTTTTGGCCATTGTGGCCAGAAACCTTTTGTGCCTATATAGACTTCCAAGTTTCTTATGGACTTTTTTATAGTTAGGGAGACATGCAAGTCAGATTTTAGGGTATTGTCTATTTCCACTCCAAGAAGCTTTGTATGGGTTGTCGGGGAGATCATAGTATTGTCTTTGCTATTATGTTAAATGCTGGGCATGAGATAGATGTCTTGTTAGGTTGGAAGAGTAATAATTTATTATTGTTTGGGTTCAGGATTAGATGGGCATTGGCTAACCATGTTTCAACAGAAGTGAAAGATTGCTGTGTTTGAGAATGAAGAGTTGATAGAGAAGTGGCAACACAGATACGTGTTGAATTATCTGCATACTGTATTATAGAACCATGTGGAGTAGCTGTGTGTAGATTATTAGTAAAGAGGGAGAAAAGGAGAGGGCCCAAGATAGAGCCTTGGGGGACACCAATGGATAAAGGAAGGCTTAGAGATGGGTCACACTGCCATAGAACAGATTGTTGACGGCCAGATAAATAGTTATGAAACCATGCTGTGGCAGATGGTGTTTTTGCTCTAGGACACAGTTTTAGTAGGAGAGTTAGTCCAACATCACCTTGACCTGATTAATGGTAATAACAGTAACACATTTCACTTGACTCTTTGAACAACTGTGCACTGTAAGGAGGTTTCTAAGGGCTTTGAAATGCAAAGTCCAAAAGCCTACCTCAACCCCATAGACCAGCAAAACAATGAGTAAAAGTAAACCAAAATGCATTAATACATTTCATAGATAAATATTTTTATCAGTTAATTTTCATTCTATGTTAATAAGTGGTGAATAGGTCATTTGCTTTGTCATGTCATTTTCATTGTGTATTTTAAGGGGTTTTAGTAGTTATTTTCTTTTAGTGTGATGATGTCTCAGTACCAAAGCATTTTATTACGAGATGAAAGAGCTGAACTGTTTGTAAACTATATAGTTTTATTGGGAACTATAAATCTTCACTCCATTCCCTGGTCTTATTTGGCTATTTTTACATTTTAAATGGACTTTGGGACATGCTTTGTTTTTTTTTCCAAATATTCTGTGATTTGCCTTGAATTTTAAGAATGGATCTATTACATCTCCTTGGAATATCAAATCTTGTATCTCAAGTACTCATCAACAATAACTTGCAAATGGCAACTCAATAAATACATACTCATAGCAGCTCATAACATATTAACTCAAGCTTCTCATATTATGAACAAATGATGCCCGGTACAAACTAAACAATAATTTTATGTAGGAGACAAGTCCCCCTGTACACCCATGGAGAAAGACTTTGCCCCTTAAAATCCACTTTATGAATTAATCTCACTCCAAGGTCATACTACATCTTTGAAGATAAAAGTGATCACTAGAAGGCAGTAAACATCCTGTCTCAAACGTTCTCTTACAGACTGTGCTATCAAGCCATGCACTAAGTACTAATGTATGAGCACTATAATTTTGCCTCTATATGAAATAAGCCACAGTACTCAGGCAACTAACACCTAAAACCATTTTACTCTAGTAACTGTGAAACATGCTCTGGTGATATAAACTAGGAACTGCAAGCCAGTTACAACTCTTGTTCATAGTTGAAAAGTAATAGCATATTTGTTACTTTGGTGTACGTATTTTTTTTTTATATTTTTTTTGTATATTTGTTTTTGTGTACGTAATCAATGTCAACTAAAAAAGTAATAATGCATACGGAAAAAGGATACTGATATGTATGACAACATGAAAGAATTAAGGTGCAGATCATACATATTCATAAATTCTAGTTTAACACTGCTGGCACTGTTCAAGATGTCGAAAACATATTTGTGGATGTAAATAACTACATGAAGTTTGTTGAGAACCTAAGGGATGAGAACGTCATACCTTTAAAATTATTTCAAGCTAAATAAATATAAAGAAACTGCAAAATACATATTTTCAGAAATTGTGCCTCATGCATTTCATAAGATTTATCCTAATTATACCTTTTTCCAATATTTATATCTTTTCTATAATGTGATTATGGAATCTTAGATCTCTAAAACAGGAATGCTCTCTTCCAACCATTTTCCAAAAGAATGGAGCATCACTGAGTAAGTCTGGTGCTGAGAAGGAACAGGTGCCCTGATCACTGGAGATTTTTAAGCATTTACTTGCCATTAAGGCAGAGGAAGGAACCTTCTGCACATGAAAAGCTCCCAGAGCTGGGCACAAAGAGACAAACCTACTATCAAATACATTGAGGTAAACTGCTGGCCAGGAGTGCTGTCCTGTGCAATCTAAACTAATGTACTGCCACAGGATGCAGTACATATGACTCACATTATACATATAAGACACCTAGCGTGCAAGTCTTGTGTAATTTATTCTGATTGATTCAAATAGTTTTGCAATATTTTATTTCATATACCCTGCTAATTATCTTTTTTTAGCAACAACTTCTGTTCTAGACTTGACTAAAACTCTATCAGAACTGGTCTTTCACTTAGAATTCTCCTATCCCTTTCTGTTTGCCCATACTCTAATACTCATCCCTGGTAGGAAAGGCAGCCTCTAACCTTAGCCCTTAGCCTCATCTCTCTCTGTTACCTTTCTCTCTCTCTGTCTATTTGCTCCCAACACTTTGGTTCCTTTTCCAGTTCTCTCCAGTAAATTCCAGCCCCTTCTTGTCCATTCTCTGTACCCCTAATTACAGTCATCCCTGTCAGCAAAATCTCCTTTATCTATTTTCATTATGACTTAGTTCTTAGACTGCTTTCTGCTACTTTATGAATATAATACTCTGCATGGCTGTTGCTATTCTTCTTAAGGGTCTGCATCCAAAATCCTACCTTTCCTTATTTCTTGACCCCCCCACCCATTTCATTATCATCCCTTTCCATATTGACTTATAACTTTCTGCCTGTGTTATGTACATGGTCTTTAACTATAAGAGACTGGAAAAACACTGTATGAAGGAACAATGGGAGGACATTTGCATGGTTCCCAAGTATGCAACAAAGTCCAGAAAGTTTGCATATGTACTTTTCTATCCCAAGCAGACTTCAAAGACATTATCCTCAGGTAGGCAGAAAATGCTGGAGGTGTGATTGAAAAGAGATTGGTAACTGGGAATGTTTATTTTTTTTGATAGTGTAACAAGTTGGTAGATTTTAAAACTTCCCTACAAAGTACTCTGGTCTGAATTACTTAGACATTGTTAAGGAATGGTTAAGTTTATTACTAGAAAATGGAAATCAAAATCTAAACTAACTATACTTGAAGTACTGAATATTGTAAAAGAGGTACAAAAACAGAAGTAGGATCCCTAAAAAAGAAACAAATTGCATAAAAATAAATGGAATTTGTGAAAACAATACATGCAGTATAATGTTTGAGAAGAGGAGTGAGGCTTAAGGGAAGGCAATTTATGCAATGTTGGAATGAATGACAGTTGTAATAAAGAAAGAAAACATATGTAATGTATAAGGCAAGTAAATAAAAATATTAATGTGACTTGCTTTCTTTTCTATTAATCTATGTGTGCCCATGTCTTAAGTGATAATTTAATCATAGGATCATATGAAGTTACTAGGCTATTGGCCCAGAGGCCCTTACAAGCCTAGTCAAGAATTAGCCCATATTCTGATAAGTCAGCACCCAATGCCACTGTCTGGCAGGGACACAGGTGGAATCCATGGTTGTATTTTCTGTTCCCCATTCAGTTATCTAGGTTGTGCTTAAAAAGGGTTAATGAGGTACTCTGCTTGATGTGGAGGAGTCTATGCCACAGAAGCGGGAGTCTCTGGAACACAAATCTGTCCCGCCAATGAGTTATATTGATGTCACAGACCAGGTTGAGGTTGTGCGTGCGGGGTTACTTGAGTGAAGTTTGACTTGCAGATATGCAGCAGTCCCATCAAGGTGGGGTCTGAGACTGCTCTGCATGCCCGAGGTCACCTTTGAGGAGTCTGTATGAGACTGAGTTGAGGGACAGGGCTTTTAGCCTATCTGTGTAGGGTAGGTGTTTGAGGTTCTGGATTCTCTTGGTGAGGAACCTCTGTGGTTTCTCCAGCTTCTGTATCTGCTTTGTGAAGTACAGGCTAAAAGGGGTATTGTACTCAATAATGGGTCTTATTATGGAAGAATACAGTGACATTATGACCTCTTGTCCCTGGATGAGATATCCTTCTTAATAACGTGGGTTATGTAGAAAGCTTTCCATACAACGGATGCAATATGGTGGTCAAAAGTCAGTTTGCTATCGACCTGGGTGCCCAAATCCCTCACAACTGATTGCATGCTTAGGACCTTGTTATTAATGTGATAATTTGTGGGGATGTCACTCTCCCCAAAGGGGATGATGATGCATTTTTCGGCATTCAGATTGAGGCCATGATTCTAGCACTAGTCATTTGTTTGGGTGAGACTGTCTTGGAGGATGTCCACATCACTAGAGGAATTGATGACAGTGCCAAGCTTGCAGTCATCTGCAAACTTGGTTAGCCATAGCCCACTGGTTTTGGCATGCACATCAGAAAAGTATATCCCAGACAACAGAGACCCCAAGACTGATCCCTGGGGTACACTGCTTATTACAGGTCTACTGCTTGAGGTGGCTTCCCCAGTTTTGACTAGGTGGGTTCTATCAGTGAGCCAGTTTGCTACCCATCTGGTAATATACAGATTGATGCCTAGTTGAGAATGTTTATCTATTATACCCAAGTGGACAATAGTATTGAAGGCTTTGGCCAGATCAAGGTAGGCAGTGTGCATTGTCTTCTCCTCGTCCATGGCTTTGGTGACTGTCTCGAAGAAGTTGACCAAATTTAACAGACAAGACCTCCCCTTGATGAAACCAAACTGTGTGGAATCAAGTGTTTGGAGGTTGCCAGTGTCCTTGTTAATGAGGTCCATGATAATATGTCTCCATGGCCTTGCAGATTATGCTAGTTAGGCTGATGGGTCTATAATTTCCTGGATCAGTGGATGCACTACCTTTGTGCAAAGGGATGACAGTGGTTGTCCTCCACTCAGCTGGGACAAAGCTGGTACTCAGGCTTTGGTTGAACAGGGTGACTAATGGTGCCACAAGTTCCTGTCTGAGTTCATGTAGGATGCAGCCTGGGATATTATCAGGTCCCATGGAGGCTATATTTTTTGGCCTTTGAAAGAGAAGTGATGACTTGCTCCCTAGAGATAAGGGGAGGGGGGCAGGTGCCGGGGATGTCCTGATATACTGATGAGGAGGAAAATAGGGGTGAAGTTTTCACTGAACCTGTCTGCCAGCAGGTTGGTTATATCTATGGCATTTGTGTATGTGGTGTCCTTGACTACTAGTTCTAAGCAGATCTGAGTGCTTCCTTTGAGATTGCAGACATATGTGAAGAAGGCCTTATGATTGTTTCTAATAGAGGTGGCCAATTTGGACTCAAAGTTTGGTTTGTATGATTTCACTAGTGCTCTTGTTTGCTTCTTCAGGCTAAGGAGAGATTGCTTCCATTTAGGCACCTGCTCCTTCTTGGTCCTGGACAGCAATATTTCCTTTTATTATAGTTTATTTATTGCAGATGTCCACCAGACAGGTTTAGCCTTCCTTGAGGAGGATTACTTTGCCCTGTCAGGTATTCCTGATTCCATGCAGCTATATAAATGCTCATATAGTAAAGCTATTTTTAAAAAAAGGAAGGGCTGTAGTAATAATCAGTTCACACCAGAGCCTGATCCAGCACAAGGCAACTTAGGCAGTTGCCTCAGTCTCACTATTTCCTATGTGGGTCCTAGCCTGAGTTTTAAAAATACCTCTTTTCCTTTTATTTTCTTCCTTTAAAAGTAGTCTATGATAAACTTATGGAGGTCCATCCAAGTGTCAGCACACTATGGAAGGTTTAAACTGTTGGAGCAAAGAATGTCTGCATGCAGAGACAATTCTGCAGCAGGAAGAGAGGGGAGATGTCAGTGAGGTATTCCAGTGCAATCATGGATATCTAGTTGTCTGTGTGGGAGATTTGATTTTTGCAACATGAAAAGAAATGGAAAGTGCATTGATTTTTGTTTTAGATATGAGAGACTACAGATGAAGAGAATAGTCAGGTATGTGTGTGCGTGTGTATGTGTGAGTAATGACCTGGTTGGGGGCATTGTCTAGTTAAGTGACTTGGTCAGAGTCAAAACATGAACCTTCACTGGTTGAGGCAAAAGCATTAATCCTCCAAACCAAGTGCCAGGCCTCCTTCAACATTCTTTTATTTGTAAATCACGAAGGATTACAGTCTATCAGTGTCAGTCACAGAGTTACAGTTTGGTCAACAGTTTGTCTAGCAGTTAGTGCAGATGAGTAAGGCTATATGCTGTTAAAGAGCTGTTTCCTGTAGTACATGATTTAATTTCCTCAGCCTTCATTTGTCTTTTGTGTAACTCTGAATCGACTTCAACGGACAGTGCTCCTGGGATGTCCCAGGCTGTTAGCAAATACATTACACCTTCATTTTCTGAATTCCTGCACCTTTCACATAGATGCTAGATGAATATGAATCGCAGCATGTCTCTTGTAGTTTAATGGGTTGCCAAATACTTTTTCACTACATGTAGCTTTGAAGAGAAGCTGATCATTTCTCATTCTAAGTCTTGTTTTCAATGCAAGCGTGTTTGTTTTATTTAGAAAATAGCAATACGTTTATCTGTAAAATTTGGAATAAAAGTTTTAAATGAAATCCAAATCTCTATGATAATTGTAAAAGTAAAGAAGAAAATGCAATGTACTCTGGTCTGGCTGTTGATGTAAAGATTAGGGTTGTGAGAGCTAGATCCTGTGGTACATGGTTTGATTCTCTCAGCCCTCTTTTGCCTACTGTGTCACCTTGAACAAGTCAATTAACCTGCCATTGCTCTTAGGTTGCCCTGAAAAGGGACTGAGTGCAGTGGGTCTACCTAATTTACAAATATGATACTTACGGTAATTCACAAGAGACAGCCAAGTAATGAAATATTGGTATGGCTGGCAGAGGTCTGACTTATTACCTTGAATAGGGCCCAAGTTGTCCACAGTTTGGATCTGTTGGCTTTGGAGATATATGCTACAACAATACAGCATTATTAACCATTCATATAGGTCAGACTTCCACTGAGTGGTGCTAGATGGGATAGTTATTCCTGATGATAGAAAAAACATGGGGAGGTCAAAAATGAGATTTAGGTGTCCTGCAAGCATGTAAGCCTTTCTTCAAAAGTATGTTGTGTGCAGTAATATTTCTTATATTTCTGATTTTTTGTATGACGTGTGGGCTGCTGAACAACTGATTCTGCAATCTGCATTGTCCTTAATTGTTTTACTTTATTCATTGCACTAAAGAATTAATTAAATCATTAATAGGCCTTGATTGTGTAATGCAGTCTAAACATGTTGCATTTCAGTAATATGTTTTTGCAATATTATCTTCTTTACAGCCTCCAGCAACTGCATAAAGGCTGACATTTGTCAGGTCATACAGTCTGAATTATTTGGAGTGATGATCACAAGTCTGATCTTCAGCATCAATTATGTAGTCATTGTTTGCATATTATTGTGACACAGTCATCTTTAGAAGTTCAAACTGTAAAGGATTTCAGGATTTAGTAAACATCTATAGTTAGGGCAGAGGACTAAAGCTCTGACTTATCAACGAGCTGCTTCTTGTGGCAAAGGTGCAGGATTTGATTTTTCCGGCCTCATTTTCCTACTGTGTGATATTGAGCAAGTTATTGAACCACACAGTGCTTTGGAACAATTGGGAATGTGGGTTAGGCTTGCTAATGGGTAGCAGAGTGGTGCAGTGGTTAGCATTGTTGCCTCACAGCAAGAGGTTCTCCAGTTCAATTCTTGGCTGGTATGCCTTCTGTGCAGAGTTTCCATGACCTCCCTGCATTTGCATGGGTTTCCTTCAGGTGCTCTGGTTTCCTCCCACATTCCAATACATGCATCCGGAGCATTTCTCCCTGGGCTCCTGCTGAAAATGGGTTCTTTCCCAGTAAACAAATGTTAAATGAAATAAAATAAATAATGGTCTCCAGGACTACACGCCAAATAACAATGAACTTGTTGTTATTGTTTGCCAGGCATTTCCTGCTGCATAGCTGATCTAGTTTAGGAAATGTTATGGCAATATCACTAGCACACCAGTTTATATGATAACTTAGGCAGTTTATTCTTTGAGGGCAATAGGCATTTCATTTGCAGATGAATCACTGAAATGCAAAGTTGTCTGCTCGGGGTAACCTCTGCATTAGTGAAAGTTCTCTTTAATGAGGAATTATTCAGATAACTCTTACTTCTGCAGAGATTGTACATTCTGACAATGCATGTTATCAAGTGGTTAATATTTTCTTATGTTCCCTATTTAAACTTTGCTACACATGGCTGTATCTTATGATCTGATGCTACTGATCTTTGTAGAATTTCATCAGTTCATACAAAGCTATGGAGCATGTACAGTCAGCAAATGGGGCTATAACTACTCATGGGTGTCTGGGGCTCTGTGTGGATGAAAGTACCATATGCTCTTAGCCAGTCATTTTTAAATAGTTTTTATCTGGCTTTGCAGGACTATTTTGTGTGTGTGTGTGTGTGTGTGTGTGTGTGTGTGTGTGTGTGTGTGTGTGTGTGTGTGTGTGTGTGTGTGTGTGTGTGTGTGTGTGTGTGTGTTGTGTGTGAATTAAGTTGGAATACATTGATTACTCTATGTTGAAACAAATTTGAAATATGTGACATTATTGTTATTTGTTTCTTGACACAGACATCTGACAAATTTACAGTCAACAATGTGGCTGTAATTGCTGGGTTTGGGGGATGTCTGTGGATTAAAATGACTGACCCTGCTGAACTGATAAAGTTAAAACATCATTAGTTTGCCTTTGTAGGACCTGTGTGCATTTGTGTAAAATTGGAATAGTTTATTGTCCTCATTTTTGTCACAATCAGACATGATATGTACACAGTCAGTAAAGCTGGTGCAATTGTTGAGTAGTGACATGGGTGGGGTATAATAACAGCAGCATGAGTGTCCTTTTATGACTGAAATGTTTGGTGGAAATGGGTACTTTTGTCATTGGTTCATATATTTTGTTTCACTGCTTACTGGAAAAAAATGTTCAAAATTACAAATTAAAAAAACTAACAGATGTTGCTGTATTAAACAAGAAATATAATTTTAAAAAATCATGAACATGAATCAAAGAACACAAGCTTTTATGCAAAGCCCTAAATTGTGTGTTGGGGAGCATGGTTTGTAAACAGCCTGGGACCCAAGGTATACCTAACCCCATCGACAAGATGCATTATCAATATTTAACAAGCGAAAATAAATAAATTAAAAATGCATGCATACATATATTCTTCAATACACTGTCTTTAGTCAAGTGAGTAGTAAGCTTATGAGATCATAGAGGATAATGCAGCATATGGCTTAATGGGATGCAGATCATCTCATACTCCGTAAACAACTAAGTTTATTACAACTGTTATTAATAAAATTAACAAACATGGGTAACTCTGTTGTGTTCTCATTATATCTAGAAAGGACCATCAAGGATAAAGTGTCAGGTTATCAGGAATTATGTGCAATACTCTAGTTTTATACAATGGTAAAATAAGAAATAGTAATGTGGTGTTCCACCTCTTCAACCATACCTTTGAAAGTGTAACCAATCATTAATGGTCTTCAATTAATCCAGGCAGAGAATTTTCTAGACTTCTTTTTATTCTGGCTAAGGTAATAACAATGAGGACATAACATGTACAGGGCATAGAAGGCTGATGTGAGACAGCCAATGTCAGAAATTATTAAAGTGACTAGAGAGAGGATTACCACAGAGGCCAGCCCTGGGTCCAGTTATTTCACTGTGTTTGGATCAGCCTTTTTATAGTCTAGTCACAGCAGTGGGGAGTGGTTGTAAGGAAATCTTCTGAAAGGCTGACTAAACAAGCAGAAAGGTGATCATTGAAATATTATCTAGGCAGATGAAAAGCCCTGAACCAGGACCACAAAAACCTTGGAGTGCAGTATCAGTTCATGGAGTTGAACTGATTGGCAATATGGCAGACAAAATATAATGGAGTGTGGTTAGCACCTAGACAGTGCCATCAGGAGCAGACTGAGAGGGCTGCAGTAGCAGCAAAGAGAATGATAGGTGCATCTTCAGAGTGGTGCACTTCAGAAGGAGAGATGGAACATTCCTTCTGTACCAGACTGTAGTCAGGTTATATATTTACAGTATGTACAGCTCTAGTGACCATTCATACCTACTGGTTCATACCTACAAGTTGCTTAACAAACATACATATGTGATAGCCTGTTTTTTTTTTTTTTTGCAGAAAGTTAAAGGTACATTGACAGGATTGTTATTGGTTGGCTACTGTCATTATTTAACATTTGCTTACCAGGAAAGTCTGACTGGGACAGAGCCCATTTTCAGCAGAGGCCTGGGGAGAAATGCTCCACACACCTCTTTGGAATGTGGGAGGAAACCCATGTAAACACAGAGAGGACATGCAAATTCCACACAGAAGGCACCCCAGCCAAGAATCAAACCAGAGAACCTCTTGCTGTGAAGCAACAGCTCTAACTGTTGCACTACTGTAGTCTTTAGACTTCTATTGTGCATGAAATGGGACTATCAGCAATCTCTTACTTTATTTAAGATTAGGATGGCCTTGCAGAAATAATGGAAATTATAGAATTTTCTTTATGTTTAATAGGGATTTTTTAAACAGTTATGTAAAACAGCTATGGGTGCTAGATGTACCCCTAGTTATGCTTAGTTATTGATGGGACAATTTAAAGAGTTTTGTATCAAGACCAGTATTTGGTAAATTTTTGTTTTCTTATAAATGCTATACAAATGATTTTTTTTTTAATGTTAAAGGGACATATGAATTATTTATAGCATTTTTGGGTAGACTTCAAAATAATTATTTTGGACTTTGTTTCTCCTCGGAGTTCAGAAAGGACAGGACACAGGATTTGGATGTCTATGTCTATATAGCCAGCAATGTGATTCAAACTACAATATATAGAAAACTTACATCAGTGAATACGTTTTTGTTTGCCACTACTGCCCATTCCCTCATCTTTTGAATTATTTGACTTATGATGAGTTCCTGAAAGCCAGGAATTTATGTTCAGAAAAGTTTAATTACATACAGTAGCCTCTGAAGTTGTTGATCAATTACTTTTAAAGAGCTGCAGTACTACACAATTAACACAGTCATTTCAGAAGGTTCTAGATGGCAGCTTTAGAATGAGAGTTAAATCTATTGTATGTAAAAGTGAGAAATCTCTTGATAATGACTTTGAAGATGTATATTTTATTACTTTCTGTGCATCCTTTGTGGTGGGTGTAGCACGTATTCTGAAACACCTTTGGTTTATAGGTTCATAGTTGTTTACTAGGCTAATGACCGCAAGGGTCTTTTTAAGCCTAGCCATGCATCTCAAATTGCTGACAAGGTCTGATACCCTTGATAAGAGTAAGCAGGGGTTTGGGAGATGAAACCTTTACAAGCTGGGGCCTGGAAGATGAACCATTTACAGGTTGCCTGTGTCCATTACAGACATAGGTGCCAAACCAGGGATGAATTTCCTGTTCCCCATCCAAAATATCCAAGTTACACTTGAATTGGGTAAGGGTGGAACACTGCTTCACATGAATGAAGAGCCTGTTCCATAGATGGGGTCGTCTCTGGGATACATACCTGTCTATCCAGCAGATCCTATTTATATCACAGATAAGGTTTAAGTCTTTAAAATTTGTAATTCTGCTGCTGTTTGTTTTATGGATATACAGGAGGTCCATCAGAATGGTATATGAAAATGCCCTGTATGCCAGGCATATTTCTCCCTTGAAATGCCTGTAGGAGACAGAATACAGGGATAGAGCCTTGAGGCAGTCCGCATAGGACATTTTACTTAAGCCCTGTATTCTATTAGTGAGGAACTTCTGTGGATGTTCCAATTGTTGGATATGCTTTGTTAGGTATATACCAAATAAGCATTGTACTCAATGATAGATCTGCTGAATGCCAAATACAGTAGAATAATGACTTCCTTGGACTTAGATGCCATACCTTTGTTTATAAGTGCAACATAGAATGATTTCCTCACTACTGTAGACACGTGATGGTCAAAGGCTAGATTACTATCTATGTGTGTCCGTAAGTCCCTAACTACTGGGTCAACTCTAAGGGTTGTGTTGTCAATATGATAGTTACCAGGGGTTGATGACCTCCCATAGGATACTATTATGCATTTCTTGGCATTTAGTTTTAGTCCATGGCTCTGACACCAGTTGTTTGTCTGTGTCAGCCTGTTCTGGAGAACATTTATGTCAGTGTGGGATTCAGTGAAAGCTCCTAATTTGCACTCATCTGCAAATTTAGTCATCCAGAGACCACTGACATTGGCCTTGACTTCAGAGAAGTAAATGCCAAAAAGGAGAGGTCCAAGGACTGATCCCTGAAGGTCTCCACTTGTGATTGGCCTCTTTGTAGAGGTGCACTCCCTGATTCTAACTTCCTGGGTCCTGTATGGGAGCCTGTTGGCTATCCACCGGGTGAAATAATAGTTTGTACCTAGCCTCTTGAGTTTGTCAACACTGCTCTGGGCAGGTCAAGGTAGGCAGTATGAACCATTTTTCCCTCATCCATTGCTTTGGTGACCTTCTCGAAGAAGTCTACCAGGTTGTGTAGGTATGATCTGCTCTTGACGAAACCAAACTGGGTTGGGTTCAATGTCTGGAGGTTTACTATATATCTATTGATCATTTCCATGATAATTCTTTCCATGGCTTTACATATAAGACTAGTGAGATTTATGGGTCTGTAGTTTCCAGGGTCTGTAGATGGCCCACCTTTGTGCAGAGGGATGACTGTTGCTATTCTCCATTCATAAGGCATGAAGCCTGTTTGGAGGCTACAGTTAAAATAGTAATTCTAGAGGCCCTGATAGGTCATGTTTCATGTTGTTTAGAAGACATCCTGGGATATTGTCTGGGCCCATTGATGCAGTGTTGTTGGTCTTAGAGAGAGCATTAATGACCTGTTCCCTAGTGATAGTAGGGGGAGTTATATTTGATGGTATTACTTGAGGGAATGTTGAAGGGGAGAAAGTGGTAAAATTGAAGCTGAATTTATCAGCCAAGAGGTTTGCTATATCTTCTGGCTCATTATAGGTGCCTTCAATTACAATGAGCTCTGCACACAATTGGGTATTGTCTGTGAGGTTGCGGACATAGCTAAAGAATGCTTTGGTATATATATATATATATATATATATATATATATATATATATATATATATAGATATTACTTCTTATAGTGTGTTATGTAAGTTAAAATGAAATAGTTCCTAATGGGATTCACTTAGAATTGGTGATCATTTGGTTTTGGAAGGTGATGTCAAACATCAAAACATTGTAAGAGATGCTTCCCAGGTGCTTATCTGGATTCCAGGGTAGAGTTTAATATTAACAGTAACTGTTTTAACCCCCCAGGTAATAATAACTGCTATTAACAAGCAGTGGTTTAAGGCCGTAAGTGCTCCTGTGATAAATATTATATTTGACAGACAGTAAGGCAAGTGAGAAACAAAATACAGGAGCACATTGGGGACATCAGGAATCTTTCTCAGACCAGTTCCATAGCGTTGCATTTTTTTCTGAAAAGCATAATCAAAATCCTAAAGATTTAATTTTTATTATGCATGTTTGTTTTTATCCTGAATTGTATTACAAAGTTTCTGAAATGTTATTGCATGAGGAAACATGGTATATTTTTGTGAAAAACACACTGCAACCAAATGGTTTAAACAATGAATTATTAATGAAGTATCTTTTGTAGCTTAAGAAATTTAATGATTTTGCTTTAAAATGGTCTCATCTTGATGACTCAATTAATGGACCAATTACGGTTGCTAAACTATATAAATGTTTTTTTAATATACTTTTTTATAACTTTGGAAGAACATTTATTTATTATTTAACAGTTGTTTACTGGGAAGTTCTGACTTGGAACAAGCCAATTTTCAGCAGAGACCTAGGGAGAATACTCCAGATGCATGTCTTTGTAATATGGGAGGAAACCAGAGCACATGGTGAAAACCCACATGCACACAGGGAGGACATGCAGAGTCTGCACAGAAGGCACTCCAGCTGAGAATTGAACCAGAGAACCTCTTGCTGTGAGGTGACAATGCAAACCACTGTACCAGTACTGTACTGGTACTGTACCACTGTACTGTATGTGGAATATAATAATATAATATTATTCGTAAGTGTGAATGTAATAAATAGTGTACAAGCATGCACAACAGCTACTTAAATATTTAGTTTTGTACTATAGTTATTGTTTATTCTTTAATACCTATCATGTCTGTCTTTTTGTGTTTGTTTTCTCCTGTAAAAGAGCTGACACTCGAAATTTCATTTAGATAGCACTTGTGTTTCCTAAATGACAAAAAGGTTTCCTTGAATCTTTGATCTTTGAATAAAGTGTTTGAAGTGTTGGAAGGTGTTGCCAAAGTGTTAGTTCATTGGTTCATTATATAAATAAAAAAGTATGTGTTAGTTGCTCAGTTGCCAAAGGAAATTTGATGTATTGATAAAACTGGAATAAACCCCATGGCACCTGTTGGATTGCCAACTGACTCACAGATAGGATGAAGGAAATCAAAACAGGTGAAGCTACCTCTACAAAGAGACTAGTGACCAGTAAAGTCTCCTAGGGTTCTGTGCTGGAACCTCTCCTGTTTGGCATCTACTTCTCTGATGTAAAAGCTAATATCACAGGGCTTTGAATGACTAAGTTTGCAAATGACTGCAAGCTAGGGCAGTCATTGACTCCACAAATGATTTAGCCATCCTGCAGGAAGGTTTGTCCCAGATAAATAACTGGTTCCAAAATTATAGACTGAAACTAAATGCCAAAAAATGAATTATTGTATCCTTTGGGAAATCAACTACCCTGAGGAGCTACCACATTAACAATATGCCCCTAAGAGTTGACCCAGCTTCTCAATATTTGGGATCTTATGTGGACAGTGACCTAACTTTTGATCAACATGTGTCCATTGCTTTAAAAAAAGTCCTTCTGAATTGCACAGTATATTAACAAATGATTGTGTTTAGCTCTAGTGATGTCAACTTCCCTCTTTCCTCAGTTCTCATTAGGCCAGTCACAGAGTATAATGCCCCTTTTGGCATGTATCTGTATAAACGCATGCAACAAATGGAATGCCCAGAGAGATACCTTACTAAAAGGATACAATGTCTAAATAATATGTCCTGCATGGACCAACTCAAAGCTCTGTCACTATATTCAATATTCTACAAATCTGTGTCTAGCTACAAGGTAACCTATCAGCCAATAATGATGGCTTTACAGCAACTCAGATGGCATCAGAAATACTTAGTCTAGAGATCTAAGCCAACTCTGCAACATAAACAGAACGGTATAGGGGATCAGGATTATCTCCCCATCCATGTAAAACAAAGCTTCTCCCTGTCCATATGCAATCACAACTTGGATCTATGGATTGGAAACAAGGATATATACCACAGGACTGCCTTCTGTGCTACTAATGGATAGAGGCAACTCCTAAACACTTTATTCCATGCATGGGTCCCTTGAAATTATCTATGGTATAATCCCATTCATTCTCACTAGGGAAAATATTTAATTATCGACCACAAGATGAGTAAGGCTAATCTAATATCTAATGGGATAGGCTAATTCAAGCAAAAAAAAGGGAGATTGGCTAGGCTTAAAAGTGCTCACAGAGGCAGTTAGCATAGCACCTACCTATAAACATATGACCCATCAAAATGGAAAAGAGGGGTTGGTGATGATGGTGGTGATATAAAATTGATCAGGAGACCAGAGGCTGATGGATGTTATTAAGGCCTCTACAGAAAATTGATTGGGCCATAGCAGTTTGATTGGTCTGATATCATATGGAATGTAAATCACAGTGCCTTTGACCAGGAACGACTCCTCAGTTTATTTAAAAACTGCTTTTATTCACACAAAAAAAGCAGTTTTTAAATAAACTGAGGAGTCATTCCTGGTCGAAGGCACTGTGATTTACTGGTTTTTGGGTTCCGTTTGAGTGCCTAACACAGACTTTTCATTGTCTTTGGTATTTGGCGTGTTTTGGCCAGGGACACTCAATTTTCATCGCAAAGATGAGCTCTGAAGGGCAGGAGGAAGTGGGCGAATCCAGAAAGCTGATTGGCCAATTATCGGAGCTTATTGACTTGCTCACGCCCCTCTGCCAGAGTTTGCTTTTAAGTGGAAACAATGCTCGTTCAGAAGCCAACGGAAGCGTGAAGCAGGTTGGCAACAAACAAAAAAGAAAAAGGGAGCTTATTGGCGATTGGGATGTGGCCGGCGACCTTGGAGACTGTAATTTCACTAATTTTGATCCAGGAGAGACACCGAAGATTTTTAACTTTGGGGCAGAGGAAGCGGAGCAAGAAAACTTTGATTTTGCCAATAATGGCATTAGTGCGAGGTCAGGACATTCCTCGGAAGCAGTAAAAGGTACTGTAACCAATAACGTAATAACCAATACATGGTTGAATAAGGAGTACTGTTTCAAAATGGACAATTATGAGAACTTGGGGACTAAGAAAAAGTATAAAAATGGGGAAGGGGATTCATATATTGTGAAGTTAAATAAATTACATACAATGATGTTGAAATTTAGAACTTATACTATAGAGAATGCCTACCTAATAGAATGTTTAACCAAAGAGATTGTCCCTAAGGGACTTAGAGTTTACAAGTATCCAAATAATGTGGAAAAAGGGTCTATTTTTCATGAGAGTCTGGTGAAAGTATTCAATAAATGTGGTTTAGAGATAGTAAAGCTGATTATAGAAGAAAATGATAGAAAACAGCTTGTTTTGAAAAAAGAAATTGATGAACTAGACGCATCTATTAAGAAAGACATGATTTTTGGAATTAAAGAGGAGAAAGAAAAATATTTTAAGGTGAGGAAAGACATTGATGGGAAATGTGAAGACATTATCCAAAGGAAAATGGGTAAGCTAAAGAGGGACATTAGTGAGTATGATACAAACATTAGTTACCCTGCACCGCCACCAGTCAGATTAGATAAAAACAATTATGGAAGGAAATGGAATAACTATAGGGAGGATAGTAAATGGTATAATGAAAATTATGATGAAGAATTTCCCCCATTAGAACGTGACAGAAGGAGACAAGATTCTGTACATTTTGAGTCAAAAAATTTTTACATGGAGGGGGGGGGGGGAGAAAGGGGAACGGGAGACAGTATCAATATGTACCCCAGCCCAAACACTTTTAGATCAAATGCAGGAAATTATTGTGACAGATCACATTAGGAATACATACCAAGATTTCACTATTTATAATTTTAGTAGTTTAGTTTTAACAAAAGGTTATTTTAACTTGTTTAGCAAAGGGTTAAAATACATACTCCTTACTAGAGGTGATGTTACAAATACTTTACTAGACGTGAAACTTTTTACAAGAAAACTAAATTTAGAAGTTTTAGCCTCAAGAGCAGGTTTCAATAGAAACAATACAAACAAAGGAAACCTCACTAGAAAATCTACTTATAATCCACCATTAATTCCCCAGATAAAAAACTTTGAAATGGTAATGGAAAGAGAGGTAAGGAAGACCCAGAATCTTAACAATAAAAAAAGATCCACACACTATAAGAATTTAGGTTTTGAAGAAAAAGAAGTGTTAAAATATTTGAAAAGTAACACCTCTATAAGAATAATGAAACCAGGGAGGGGGGATAGTAGTAATGGACAAAATAATATATGAAGGGAAGATGAATGGTATATTGAGAGACGAAACAAAGTACAAAACAGTATCTAAAAATGAAGTGAACAGAGCCTATAGTAGAATTGATTTGACTATACAAGATTTATTACTTGAAAAAGTCATTAATGACAAAATATTTAGATACTTAGAAGTAAAGAAGCCAAGAATTACGACTTTTGGAATACCAAAAATTCATAAAAGCTTAGAGAATCCCCCACTACGACCGATAGTATCTGCTGAAGGGTCAAAAACAACACCACTTGCCAAGTTTGTGGATTTAAAAACAAAACATATTTGGGTGAACAAAGAGGTGATTTTAAAAGATTCATGGGACTTTCTGAGGGAATTAAAGATAGAATATTATAGGGAAGATTTGCTTTTTATTACAATAGATATAATAGATTTGTTTTCCAGTATACCTTATGAAGAAGGAATGGAGATGTTTGAGGAGAGCGTTTTTAATGATAAAAAGATGACACAAGAAGAAAAAATTAGCTCAGTTGCACTCATGGACATGGTATTAAAAAATAATTTTATTATATTTGGAGGTGAATTTTACCAACAGACAACAGGTGTGTCCATGGGTGCATTTGCAAACATTGTATTAAGCAAATGGGAGGAAAAATATGTACTTAACTCTGTTTTTAGAAAACACTGGTTATTATATCGGAGGTTTCTGGACGACATAGTTATGTTTTGGACGGGAGGAGAGGAAGCATTCATGGAATTCTTTGAATACATTAATAAAACTACTAATTTTTTAAAATTCACATATACTATTAATCCAGAGACCCTAAAGTACCTAGATGTAGAAGTTTATAAAAAAGATGGGCAATTTGAAACCAAGGTGTATAGAAAAGACACCTATGTGAATTCCTTCCTGCATTATGATAGTGGACACCCCTTACACTGTAAGAAGAACATTGTGAAGGGTCAGTTTGTAAGGGGTTCTAGAATGACCAGTAATCAAACTGACTTTACAGACGAATGTGAAAAGTTAGAAAAAATGTTCAACGATAGAGGGTATCCAAAAGATTTTGTGGAAAAAATGAGAAAAGAGGTAGAGGAAGGAAGAGACAATAGATTTTATCCCATAAAAGGGATAGATTTAGATAGGCATATAGGGTTAAAGGATAGTGAGGAAACAAAAATGGTGAAAGGTTATCAAAAGAGTTTAGTGGTGGAATATAACTTGGCAAACAGGAATTTGAGGAAAGTACTGGAAAGGGAATGGAAAACTTTCTCCACCCTAACTGACATAGACAAAATCAAAAAGATACAACCTAAAATAATATATAAAAACGTGCCAAACTTGAAAAGGATGATAGAAAAGTAGGGTTTAATAATTCAGGACTAAACAATAAAAGGAAAGGAACTTATAAATGTGGCAAATGCCAACAGTGTCCTTATATCATGAACACAAATGAGGTTTTCATTCACAGTAGAAGAAAAATCACAAGTAAAGGTTTTATAATTGTGATTCTAACAGAGTGGTATATTTAGGGTATGTGAAAGATGTCAATCTTTTATATAGGGAAGACGGAAAGAAGTTTGAAAAAGAATCTACGAGCATACATATGACATTAGTAGAGGCGAGGAAACTAATGCTCTTTTAAACACAGTAAGACATGTAAAGAGTATAGTTTTAAGTTTTTAGTATTGGAGCAAATCAAACTAGACACTAGGGGTGGTCCGTGGGAAGACATCCTTGAAAGTAAAGAATTGTGGTGGCAGGTTAGCTTGGAAGCAGGAAAGGAACCAGGCTTGAATGACTACTTATCCATAGTGTCTCTATTGAAGTTAAAGGCAAATAAAATTTGATTGTAGTAATAGTAAAAGGCCACTAGAGGGGGTAGAACACCAAAACAAGCACAAATAAACATTAATGGTGTTAGAATGAATGGACTTCTTATATGGATTTTAAACACTTTTTTATGTACAGATTAAATGTTTTTTAAAATATTTTATAAATACACACATGTATTTAAAATGTTTTTAAAATGAGTTATTAGGTAGGCAATGTATTTCATAAGCACCAACGCACTTTTTATAAGTTTGAACTAATTTATATTCATGAAGGAATATATTCATTATGATTTGATGAATTTAAAAGTGTAGGAAGTGGTTTGATTGGTTTTATTTAATTAATTTGGTACGTGAGAGTATTTAATAGAGTTGTTTGTAACAGAATTTTGTCTGATGAAGTCCTGACAGGACGAAAACGTAATTGGGAGAAACAGCGTTTATGGCGTTTTTTTTGTGTGATTAAAAGCAGTTTTTAAATAAACTGAGGAGTCATTCCTGGTCGAAGGCACTGTGATTTACTGGTTTTTGGGTTCCGTTTGAGTGCCTAACACAGACTTTTCATTGTCTTTGGTATTTGGCGTGTTTTGGCCAGGGACACTCAATTTTCATCGCAAAGATGAGCTCTGAAGGGCAGGAGGAAGTGGGCGAATCCAGAAAACTGATTGGCCAATTATCGGAGCTTATTGACTTGCTCACGCCCCTCTGCCAGAGTTTGCTTTTAAGTGGAAACAATGCTCGTTCAGAAGCCAACGGAAGCGTGAAGCAGTTTGGCAACAAACAAAAAAGAAAAAGGGAGCTTATTGGCGATTGGGATGTGGCCGGCGACCTTGGAGGATGTAATTTCACTAATTTTGATCCAGGAGAGACACCGAAGATTTTTAACTTTGGGGCAGAGGAAGCGGAGCAAGAAAACTTTGATTTTGCCAATAATGGCATTAGTGCGAGGTCAGGACATTCCTCGGAAGCAGTAAAAGGTACTGTAACCAATAACGTAACAACCAATACATGGTTGAATAAGGAGTACTGTTTCAAAATGGACAATTATGAGAACTTGGGGACTAAGAAAAAGTATAAAAATGGGGAAGGGGATTCATATATTGTGAAGTTAAATAAATTACATACAATGATGTTGAAATTTAGAACTTATACTATAGAGAATGCCTACCTAATAGAATGTTTAACCAAAGAGATTGTCCCTAAGGGACTTAGAGTTTACAAGTATCCAAATAATGTGGAAAAAGGGTCTATTTTTTCATGAGAGTCTGGTGAAAGTATTCAATAAATGTGGTTTAGAGATAGTAAAGCTGATTATAGAAGAAAATGATAGAAAACAGCTTGTTTTGAAAAAGAAATTGATGAACTAGACGATCTATTAAGAAAGACATGATTTTGGAATTAAAGAGGAGAAAGAAAAATATTTTAAGGTGAGGAAAGACATTGATGGGAAATGTGAAGACATTATCCAAAGGAAAATGGGTAAGCTAAAGAGGGACATTAGTGAGTATGATACAAACATTAGTTACCCTGCACCGCCACCAGTCAGATTAGATAAAAACAATTATGGAAGGAAATGGAATAACTATAGGGAGGATAGTAAATGGTATAATGAAAATTATGATGAAGAATTTCCCCCATTAGAACGTGACAGAAGGAGACAAGATTCTGTACATTTTGAGTCAAAAAATTTTTACATGGAGGGGGGGGGGGGGAGAAAGGGGAACGGGAGACAGTATCAATATGTACCCCAGCCCAAACACTTTTAGATCAAATGCAGGAAATTATTGTGACAGATCACATTAGGAATACATACCAAGATTTCACTATTTATAATTTTAGTAGTTTAGTTTTAACAAAAGGTTATTTTAACTTGTTTAGCAAAGGGTTAAAATACATACTCCTTACTAGAGGTGATGTTACAAATACTTTACTAGACGTGAAACTTTTTACAAGAAAACTAAATTTAGAAGTTTTAGCCTCAAGAGCAGGTTTCAATAGAAACAATACAAACAAAGGAAACCTCACTAGAAAATCTACTTATAATCCACCATTAATTCCCCAGATAAAAAACTTTGAAATGGTAATGGAAAGAGAGGTAAGGAAGACCCAGAATCTTAACAATAAAAAAAGATCCACACACTATAAGAATTTAGGTTTTGAAGAAAAAGAAGTGTTAAAATATTTGAAAAGTAACACCTCTATAAGAATAATGAAACCAGGGAGGGGGGATAGTAGTAATGGACAAAATAATATATGAAGGGAAGATGAATGGTATATTGAGAGACGAAACAAAGTACAAAACAGTATCTAAAAATGAAGTGAACAGAGCCTATAGTAGAATTGATTTGACTATACAAGATTTATTACTTGAAAAAGTCATTAATGACAAAATATTTAGATACTTAGAAGTAAAGAAGCCAAGAATTGCGACGACTTTTGGAATACCAAAAATTCATAAAAGCTTAGAGAATCCCCCACTACGACCGATAGTATCTGCTGAAGGGTCAAAAACAACACTACTTGCCAAGTTTGTGGATTTAAAAACAAAACATATTTGGGTGAACAAAGAGGTGATTTTAAAAGATTCATGGGACTTTCTGAGGGAATTAAAGATAGAATATTATAGGGAAGATTTGCTTTTTATTACAATAGATATAATAGATTTGTTTTCCAGTATACCTTATGAAGAAGGAATGGAGATGTTTGAGGAGAGCGTTTTTAATGATAAAAAGATGACACAAGAAGAAAAAATTAGCTCAGTTGCACTCATGGACATGGTATTAAAAAATAATTTTATTATATTTGGAGGTGAATTTTACCAACAGACAACAGGTGTGTCCATGGGTGCAGCATGCGCACCCACATTTGCAAACATTGTATTAAGCAAATGGGAGGAAAAATATGTACTTAACTCTGTTTTTAGAAAACACTGGTTATTATATCGGAGGTTTCTGGACGACATAGTTATGTTTTGGACGGGAGGAGAGGAAGCATTCATGGAATTCTTTGAATACATTAATAAAACTACTAATTTTTTAAAATTCACATATACTATTAATCCAGAGACCCTAAAGTACCTAGATGTAGAAGTTTATAAAAAAGATGGGCAATTTGAAACCAAGGTGTATAGAAAAGACACCTATGTGAATTCCTTCCTGCATTATGATAGTGGACACCCCTTACACTGTAAGAAGAACATTGTGAAGGGTCAGTTTGTAAGGGGTTCTAGAATGACCAGTAATCAAACTGACTTTACAGACGAATGTGAAAAGTTAGAAAAAATGTTCAACGATAGAGGGTATCCAAAAGATTTTGTGGAAAAAATGAGAAAAGAGGTAGAGGAAGGAAGAGACAATAGATTTTATCCCATAAAAGGGATAGATTTAGATAGGCATATAGGGTTAAAGGATAGTGAGGAAACAAAAATGGTGAAAGGTTATCAAAAGAGTTTAGTGGTGGAATATAACTTGGCAAACAGGAATTTGAGGAAAGTACTGGAAAGGGAATGGAAAACTTTCTCCACCCTAACTGACATAGACAAAATCAAAAAGATACAACCTAAAATAATATATAAAAACGTGCCAAACTTGAAAAGGATGATAGAAAAAGTAGGGTTTAATAATTCAGGACTAAACAATAAAAGGAAAGGAACTTATAAATGTGGCAAATGCCAACAGTGTCCTTATATCATGAACACAAATGAGGTTTTCATTCACAGTAGAAGAAGAAAAATCACAAGTAAAGGTTTTTATAATTGTGATTCTAACAGAGTGGTATATTTAGGGGTATGTGAAAGATGTCAATCTTTTTATATAGGGAAGACGGAAAGAAGTTTGAAAAAAAGAATCTACGAGCATACATATGACATTAGTAGAGGCGAGGAAACTAATGCTCTTTTTAAACACAGTAAGACATGTAAAGAGTATAGTTTTAAGTTTTTAGTATTGGAGCAAATCAAACTAGACACTAGGGGTGGTCCGTGGGAAGACATCCTTGAAAGTAAAGAATTGTGGTGGCAGGTTAGCTTGGAAGCAGGAAAGGAACCAGGCTTGAATGACTACTTATCCATAGTGTCTCTATTGAAGTTAAAGGCAAATAAAATTTGATTGTAGTAATAGTAAAAGGCCACTAGAGGGGGTAGAACACCAAAACAAGCACAAATAAACATTAATGGTGTTAGAATGAATGGACTTCTTATATGGATTTTAAACACTTTTTTATGTACAGATTAAATGTTTTTTAAAATATTTTATAAATACACACATGTATTTAAAATGTTTTTAAAATGAGTTATTAGGTAGGCAATGTATTTCATAAGCACCAACACACTTTATATAAGTTTGAACTAATTAATATTCATGAAGGAATATATTCATTATGATTTGATGAATTTAAAAGTATAGGAAGTGGTTTGATTGGTTTAATTTAATTAATTTGGTACGTGAGAGTATTTAATAGAGTTGTTTGTAACAGAATTTTGTCTGATGAAGTCCTGACAGGACGAAAACGTAATTGGGAGAAACAGCGTTTATGGCGTTTTTTTTGTGTGATTAAAAGCAGTTTTTAAATAAACTGAGGAGTCATTCCTGGTCGAAGGCACTGTGATTTACTGGTTTTTGGGTTCCGTTTGAGTGCCTAACACAGACTTTTCATCATATGGAATGTGATGCTCAAGAAAGCTCCTTTTTCAACAGAAAACAGATTTTTCAACTCTAATTCTCATTATTGACATTCCATAAATTTGGTGCAGTGCTGTAGTAAGAAAGCAAAGCCCTGGGCCTCGATGTCAGTATGTAATTTTGTATTACAGCAACTTTGCACCTCTGTAGGATACAGGTATTTTCTTACACTGGATAAACACAAATTACAGGAAGTGAAAGGTTAGATGAAACACACGTGAGTTTACTTGTCTTAATTTTTATTCTTGTAAAGATAATGAGAACAAATGGAACATGGTCCCATTATTGGACCATTTTTATATTTTCCTGTCCAGATAATAGTTACAGTATTTCCCCAAGAGGTGCTGTCCATTTTACTTTATGCCAAAACAATTTCTCAAATAAATGGGAGTTGAAAACATATACTAGCTGTAGCTGTCAAGTTTCCTGGGATGTTAAAGGAAAAGGTAGAATGTCATTCATTTAACAGGTAGCAACTTAATGGTTATTCCTGTATATTAGCTGAGGTTTCTAAATGTGGAAATGTTTAATCTGCGTAAAGTTCAAAGACTACAGCTTTTTTTATATGGTCTGAAGACATATGCAAGATCCTTTGATGAAATCCTAGGAACGCTGGCAAGTTCGAAGAAACACTTGAAGTCTTCATAACAATGATGAGAGCTGAGAATTAGCGGATATTTTTTTCAGTACCAAGCTTTAAAAGTAAAGAGGTCTGAAGTATACAGCTGAAGTAGTGTATACCTTTCAAATGTGAGTAAGGCAGAATTCCTAGCAGGCATGGAAGGAGGCTTGGAAGACATTATCCGTCAACATGCTTGCCTGATAAGATGAGATAAAGAGAGTTGGATCATTAGTATGACTATTTCCTTGCATCTGTGGATTACAATTATGTCTAAGAATTTCAGCTTTCTGAAAACAGATTCAGGGACTAAGCTGGCAAGACTGAAAGTGAAGTGAATGGTGAAGTTTCTGGTGCACGAGGCTTTCACTTTAACAGTGACTTGAGTTAATATTTCAAACACCAGGACAAAAGGTAAGAAGGTAATATCTTGTTACAAGGTATTGTTCAGGTGACTCAACCTTGAATAAATGCATGTTTAAGTTACTCAATGCATCTAGCAATGCTTTTTATAATTAATGCCATGCTAAGATATATAATTAAATCACTAAACTTACTAGATGTAATTTTTGTCATTTCTCCAGATGTGCATTGTTAGTGATAGAATGTTTGCATGTGGCAGAAAACGATTTTTTAAAACTTTCATGACATTCTGTCTGTGCATCTCACAAAAGAAAGATGGTTTCTGCTTTAAATAAATGTGACATTGATAAAATTATCATGAAATGCAATTGCCATCACATAGATTATAAACTAGGTCAAGAATGTATGTGGGTTAATAACAAGGGATCTGGTCAAAAATACACCCATTTCACCTTAACAAGAACTTGAGTTAATAATTCAACACTTCCCAGCAGCAGTTTGGGTTCTACATAGGACTTTGAATTTAACAATGCACATCTGGATAAATGCCACAGAAAAGTGCACCTGAAAATCATAAAATATTCCCTGACAGTGAAGGTGCATTTTACATTAAAACAGATAGAAGAGGACAGGAAAAAACACCAGAAGAGAAAACAGTTCCAAAGGGAAAACTTGAGTGACCCTCAGTATGAGTTATAGTTGTATAGTTGAAAAGGGTCCTTGAAGCAGCCTGTTTAGCTATTTAAGAAATAAATAAAATTTAAAAATTGAACAGCATAGAGATAGATATGTAGTAAATTTGGATGCCTACATACATAAATAATTTATAAATTGATTAGGAGTGTTGTTTTCCTTTCCTGTTTAGTGGAGGTGATGCCTCACTGATATCCTATTTATTTAAAAAATGAATATATATTCATTTCACTTCTTTTATTGATTGAATGATGCAACTAGTGGTTTTGTTTTTTATAACAGATTCAAATTAAGATATTGTGCCCCACTATGTTGAGACTCAAAACTTCATAAAATACATTCCTTAAATGCAAAACATTGCAATGTCAGCAAAGTGGAGATCACAAAAAATGTAAAAAGTTTACATTAACATGCCTGCTGCATTGACATTATACCTCTACACTTAAGCAACGTGTATGTAGCATGTAAAAGTGCCTACAAAGTAGGATACAATTTCTTATAGTGCACCCTTTTCCAATGATATTTTCCATGAAGAAAAGGTTGATAGGATCATAGGTAAGTACTACGCTAGCTGCTCTTGAGGACCATTTTAGGCTTAGCCAACCCCCTTTTTGTGCTTGAATTTACCTATTCTATTTGGTTATAGATTAACCTTACCCATCCCATGGTTGATAATGATATATTAGCCCTGATAAGGATCATACCACAGATAATTTGAGGGATCCATGCATGGGATAAAGCATTTAAGAGCTGTCTCTGTCCATTAGTAGTCCACTAGAAGAATAGCTATTTTAGATGCCTTACTTGAGCTCAGAAAGCTTGAACTCTACAAAATATTTTTTGGTGGGGGGGTGAGTATTGGAAGAAATACTGTTTGAGAATTGATAGCTGGCATTAAGGCACAAGATAAGAAAAAGCAGGAACACTCTAACTTCACAATTCCTGGGAATAGAAGGAATTTTCTCAGACCAGTACAGATCATCCAAGCATGTCATGGATGTTAGACAGCACTTTCATGAGACAGGCCATGGGGATGGATTCTTAAGCCAAATGTGTACAGATTCTTTGATATGAACATGGACGCGTTCTTGCTTGATTTATAGTATAGAAATAAAATGCAGAAAAAAGCATAGAAATTTGCTTAAAAGTATACAGGAGGATATGATGTCATAAGGAGGATGCTTAGGAAACTTTGGGGAATATTGCATTCTGATGAGAAAATTGTCAATGCTGCTGCCTCATGTACAGTATTCTTAAATGGTCAAACTCCACTGAATACCTTAATTCACAATTTGTTAACAGTATTAATACCCCAGTGGATACGATCCAGGACAATTTGAATATATAAGTTTGCAGTATGAAAGTATACAATCATATGTGAAAAACCTAATGTAATGGATGAAAAAAATGTTTGAAATTATCTTTATTGCTTTTATTACACATTTACAACATTTACATTTACATGCCAACTTACTGCCATCCAATTTCTTACACAAATATATGTTTTATAACTTCTCTGTATAACAGCTTTCATCATTACACTAACGTGCTATTTTTCATTAAAATGCTATACTTTCCTGGTTATCCATCGATATTATTTTCATTGCCTGAGAGAGTACATCATTAGACAGATTTTATTTTATTTTATTTATTTTAATTTTGTTTACCGGGAAGGTCCGACTGGATGAGGTCCATTTACAGCGGAGGCCTGGGGAGAAAAGCTCCAGTTACATTAGAACAAGACATTACACAAATAAAAATATAATACAATGGGTAGGAACTAGTTTCTATTAAACTAGAAATTTTCAGAAAGGAGTCAAAAAGAGATTAAAACAGTAGACAATTGCAATCAAAATTATTTACATATGTACATTTGGTTTGCAAAGAGCAACAGTCAGATTTTAACAGGTACATGTTTTCCATGGATAATAATTGAGGAAACATATTTATTGGGGCATGAAAAGAGAGATAGGAGATGGTTGTAGAGGAAAACATATTGTGGACTATGTTATACATGGCCAAGAACTTGTAAGATGGGCCTTAAGGGAGTTTTTGAATAGAGTGGTGTTAGCTGCAGATGTCATAGATGGGGGGAGATTATTCCAAGTTTTAGCTATAGTGTGTGAAAAGAGAGATTTGCTGGCTGTATTATTTGCTGAGGTAATAGTGAGGAGTGATTTGTTGGCTGAGCGGAGTGGACGATTTGGAGTGTGGCTGGTCAGTAGATGCCTTAGAGCAGGAATTTTGTCAGGTTGTTTTAGGATGTTGTATGATATAACAAGTTGGTGATATAGTAGTAACTGTGGCAGTTCGAGCCATTGAAATTGTCTGAGAGGTGTGCAGTGATGGGTTCTAAATGGGGAGTTTTTGGCAAACTTGCCAATTCTGTTATAACAGGATTCAAGTTTGTCTAGGTCATATTTGCTAATGTGAGTAAGAATTGGGGCTGCATACAGTAGTGTAGATAGGAGATGGGTTTGAGCTAGGGTGACTTTAGCATGATTAGTTAGAAAGTTCTTTTGCCTGTATAAGTAACCCACTTTTTGTGCACTTTATTTATAGTTTGTGAGATATGGATGTTAAAGTGGAGGTTGTTGTCTATTTCAATGCCAAGGAGCTTGGTATGGAGAGAGGGAGAGATGATAGTACCATTATCAAAGGAGATGGAGAAGAAGACTGGAGTTGCTTTTGATTTGTTTGGGGTAAAAAGTAGTAGTTTGGTTTTGATAGGATTTAAGATAAGTTGAATGTTAGTGATCCATCTTTCTACTGAGGTGAAGGATTCTTGGGTGAGATGCTGTAGGGAGGTCAGGGATGGTGCTGAATATATAAGCGTGGAATCATCTGCTTATTGGATTAGTGAGGCATGCAGGGTAGATGTGTGTAGGTTATTGGTAAAAATCGAGAAGAGAAGAGGTCCTAGTATGGAGCCTTGGGGTACACCAATGGTGGTTGGGAGCAGAGGTGATAAAGCTCCTTGCCACTGGACAGCTTGTTGTCGATCTGATAGGTAACTTTTAAACCAAGCAATAGTGTTTGGGGTGAAGGCTAGGGAGGTGAGAGTATCTATTAGTATGGAGTGAGAGACCATATCAAATGCTTTGGAGAGGTCGAGGAATATGGTTGATACAAATCTGTTGTTATTCCTATGTTGGTTAACTAGGTCTGTGAAGGAAAGAAGGGCGGTGGTAGTACTGTGGTGTGGGCAGAAGCCATGTTGTGTGGGTGAGAGGAGATTGTTTAAGTTTAGGAAGTGCATGACTTGAGAGTGTATACATTTTTCTAGTATCTTAGATAGAGGTGACAGAATAGCAATGGGTCGGTAGTTTGAGAAATCATAGGAGGTTCCTCCCTTATAGAGTATGTCATTAGACAGACACATAGAGTACATCGTTAGACAGATGCATAGAGTACATCATTAGACAGATGCATAGAGTACATCATTAGACAGATGCATAGAGTATGTCATTAGACAGATGCATAGAGTATGTCATTAGAGTACATCATTAGACAGATGCATAGAGTACATCATTAGACAGATGCATAGAGTACATCATTAGACAGATGCATAGAGTACATCATTAGACAGATGCATAGAGTATGTCATTAGACAGATGCATAGAGTACATCATTAAACAGATGCATAGAGTATGTCATTAGACAGATGCATAGAGTACATCATTAGACAGATGCATAGAGTATGTCATTAGACAGATGCATAGAGTACATCATTAGACAGATGCATAGAGTACATCATTAGACAGATGCATAGAGTATGTCATTAGACAGATGCATAGAGTATGTCATTAGACAGATGCATAGAGTACGTCATTAGACAGATGCATAGAGTATGTCATTAGACAGACGCATAGAGTACATCATTAGGCAGATGCATAGAGTACATCATTAGACAGATGCATAGAGTACGTCATTAGACAGATGCATAGAGTACATCATTAGACAGATGCATAGAGTACATCATTAGACAGATGCATAGAGTACATCATTAGACAGATGCATAGAGTATGTCATTAGACAGATGCATAGAGTATGTCATTAGACAGACGCATAGAGTACATCATTAGACAGATGCATAGAGTACACTATTAGACAGATGCATAGAGTACGTCATTAGACAGATGCATAGAGTACATCATTAGACAGATGCATAGAGTACATCATTAGACAGATGCATAGAGTATGTCATTAGACAGATGCATAGAGTACATCATTAAACAGATGCATAGAGTATGTCATTAGAGAGAAGCATAGAGTACATCATTAGACAGATGCATAGAGTATGTCATTAGACAGATGCATAGAGTACATCATTAGACAGATGCATAGAGTACATCATTAGACAGATGCATAGAGTACATCATTAGACAAATGCATAGAGCACGTCATTAGACAGATGCATAGAGTACGTCATTAGACAGATGCATAGAGTACATCATTAGACAGATGCATAGAGTACATCATTAGACAGATTCATAGAGTATGTCATTAGACAGATGCATAGAGTATGTCATTAGACAGACGCATATCCTTCTTATAATTTAACATACAATTTAGCTGAGGTGAAGGTTAGATATATCAGTACATAACTCTTTCAAAAACTACCTCATTTAACAAGGTCTGTTAATGCTATATAATGTGCCCAGCAAAGTTTCTATTAATACATATTCTAATTTATACTCTTCTTAGCTCACTCTCTTTCATTTTCAGCTGTAATTCTTGTCTATTTACAATACAGAGATTACTGAGTCTCAACAAAAACATCAGTCAGCAAGCAGGCAACTATGCCCATTGTGTCATGTTAAGGCAATATATTGAGGCCTGGCTCGATGATGCAGAAGAAAGTGAGCCTTGACACTATGCTAAGTGACCAAGGTTCAGTTTGCAGCCTCAGCATTGGGGGAAAATGGTGGGAGGAGTGATACGGGTGTGACCCAGTTTCCTTTCACAGACGGGTGCTTAGGTGTTGTGCACTTCAGGGCATACTCTTTAGGTACCATTTTAGTGGTGTAGACTGGGAAAGATTTGAGGGTAGGGAGAGGGCTGCTTGAAATGAATACCCCATTTGGAAGTGATAGACATCTTTCATGTTTAGCCCATTGCACATCACCTTCCTCAATTTCAAGCCAAGTGTGCAGAGAGAATTTAGGGCTGAAAAAGGAAAAAAAAATTACAATTCACCTCTAATGGCTGTCTAAAGGATAGTCCCTCCTATCTGACCCTTGGTCTCTAATGTAGACCAAACTGGTCAGTTGGCCAATAGGAGACTGATGACTGGCAGGCAGACAGGACAAAGTAAGATAAGGAAAAAATACAACATATTTATATAAACCCCACACACCCTCCTGAGACCACCACCTTCCTTCAAGCATAACATACATCTTTCTACATTAACACTATATTTGCACTATATGAAAAGTGACCAAGTCCTCTTTCCAGAGCTCCTTACCAATAAGTCTAGAAGGCATTAAATTTCATAACTTTCCAGAAACCATATCACATTATAGATTGCCACACTTCATCAGTCCAGATTATGACCCTGCTTCAGTATAGATATTACCTTGCCTACCCATCAGAAAAACTAGCAGGAGATAAAGAGGTCAGTTATTATTTATTTTATCATAAGTATGCTTTAAAATATAGCCAATATGGCCAGCATATCAAGTCTAATAAAGCACAGTTAACACAACTGGTACAGATCTTTCACATTACAACTCTACCTCCCTCCTCTCATAAGCAACCACCATTCACGACGAAAAGCCCACTTTGAGAGTACATAACTAAAATAAGGAAAAGCAGAGGAGCCATTTTGTTAGGTGAGGACATCAACCTAGGTTTAGATTTATATGCCCTCAGAAACACCCTTGTATGTTTACCGTTGCTGCTCAACAAATATTCCTCACATTAGTAGCCACTTAATATCTAGCTTTTGTTCACCACATTTTAAACACTGTCCTTACATATATCCAAATTTTTCATGTGAACATAATTGGCATAAGTTCACTAGGATCAGTCTCATTGGGATTCATGGTCAAGTTGCATGCTAGGCAGTACATGGTTTCACAGACAGACAGACTAGTAACAATCCATAGCCCCATGCTGCATTATGGTGCAGCGAAGAGATGTGCTGTACAGAAAATATATGCAAATGATGACATAATGGCATGTAAATGAAAAGTGATTAGGGAAATGAGGCCATAACAACATGCAAATATATACAAGATAAATGCAGTCTCAAGTCATCGTTATAAATGGGGGAAATTGTGCACTAATGTGTATCAAACTATAAAAGAGCAAACTACACCAAATGTGTGAGAGTTAAAGAGGAAAAATGCTCAAGATCACAACAGCAGTTGTATTGCAACATCTAGTGTCTACTAGTGTGGCCACTTCCCACCCTTGTGCACCAGAAGGTGTCTGGTGGTAACATTCTCTAATTTCCATGATCAAGACATTATTGATCGGTTTTGTGTAGGTTAGGCTATTAGTGCTCAGTGAACACATACTGACCACATGTAGAATCTACAGGAATTCATGGGCTTTTATTCATGTGGAGACCAAGATATGTATAGCACTAAATAACCTATCTACATGGATTAGTCAGAGACCAACAAGGATCACAATAAGTTTTCACAAGTCTTTGCTTTTAGAATATCAAACAAGTTCCTCAAAGTTATGTTTCAGTATGGGGATGAGTATTTCTGGTTTCTTAGCATGCCATAGGAAAGAGTTCATGGCTCTTTTGTCTTTGCTCACCTCCTTGCAGTACCAGACCTCACAGATGACACAAATGTAACAACAAAGGCCCCAACTGGTCCATAGACACAGAGGTATATCAACAGGAATGACTGTCATTTTGTGAAGTGCCAAGTAGTGTGTGATACACATGAGATTAAAACAATTCCATCTACATGGTAACCAGGCATTCCCATGATTCACATATTCGATACACGCATCAAATATAATCACCACTTCCTACAAGATGGCATTACACAGGGACATCTAGTTGCTAAGCCCAGGTAATATTGCTAAATTAAATTTACAGAGCTACAAATATAGCATGCACATATGTACAAACCCTCCACATATGTTGCTACTGTGTTGTAGGTGATGCTAGACACCAGCTAGAGCCCTCTGTAGTGACAGCATTACAAAGCCCATAGGCATTGCTGAACTTCAGTATAACATAGCAGAATTAGACACCATAATATCAGTGAGTCTTTGGCCAAGCCAAAGCCTACCTCTCCTGCCTTGATACATCTGGGAGCAGAGTACCGCTGTATGACCCTTCCACAGCCTGCAGGATGTTTCCAGCATTTGTCATATTGTGTAATACGATCTTGAGAAAGCAGGCTCAAACCTCATGGAACAGGCACACGCACACACACACACACACACACACACACACACACACACACACACACACACACACACACACACACACACACACACACACACATCCTCCCTCCTGCCCCAGTAATTCAAGTCAATTTACTGTACTCTGCCACACAAGCCTTCTCGCTGACATTTTAGTAAAATAAAAAGAAAAAAATCATATTTTCATTTAAACTCTAGCAAACAGCTTGCTATAAGTGTAGCAAATAGTTGGTACAGTTTATATCCTACAGAGAATACTAAAGTGCTCATTTTTTATATAAAAAAATATTTTTTTTTATATTCAAACTATTGCAAACTGCTTGTTGTAAATGTAGGAAAGAGTTGCCATAGTTTATACCCTTCACAGAGCGATACAGAAGTCAGATTTTAGTTAAACTATAGCAAATTGCTACAAATGTGCATATACATATTATGTATGCATGTGTGTGTGTGTGTGTGTGTGTATATATATATATATATATATATATATATATATATATATATATAGCTAGATATATAGGTATGGGTCTAATTCACTCTACCAAATTTTCACATAACCGAAAATCAAATGAAAGAGATGAGAAGAGTGAAATCACACAACACCAAACCATTACATTGTCGAAATTCAGAACAATGAAACACCAGCTGCTACAAGTCAACAGAAAAATCTAACTTTTGTTATGTTTATGCAAAGGACCAAGCCTCCCTGCACCCCTATGTAGGGGGCTACACCCCTTACACCCCCTGCAAATTATTTATATCAACTCCAAGATCACACTAAGGTGAGGAAAAGGGTAAATTTATTGATTTTCACTCTATCTCCATTCAGCAGCTCCAAATGATGTGCAACATGAGCAGTTGGTGTTACATCGGTCTGAATTTCGGCAATGTAAGGTTCGGTGTTGAGCAGTTTCGCTCTTCTCATTTCAGTCTTTTGATTGTTGGTTATTTGAAAATTTGGTAGAGTGAAGTAGACCCATATATTATCTGTGTGTGTGTGTGTGTGTGTGTGTGTGTGTGTGTGTGTGTGTGTGTGTGTGGATATATATATATATATATATATATGTCTATATGGGCATATGGGGCCCAGCACAACATCACATGTTAAATGGTCGTATCTACTCCAGAAAATGGGCTTTGATGAGCACACAGTGACAATGCAGAGTCACACAGAACAAACATGATGTATGCAGTGCTTATAGCAGGTATGGTCGGGTCACACTATGCATTATATAGCTCCATGTATACCTCATAGGATGTTGTATGGAGTTAATTGCAATTGCTATTTTTTGCATGGTCATCCAGGGAAACAGTGACTCATGGCTGTCTGCACATGCACACACATACACATATACACACACATGCACAAACTGGGTGGGAAGGCATGTCACAGCAGATAGACATAGGAGTTCTTAAGGTGATGGTTACTCTGCATTGGAGATATCTTTCTCCTTCAGTGGATTTGAGATGTCACTCTGTAACCATGATCTGGGGTCACACTTAGCTGGGTTTTTTAGTAGGAATCAGGGCCCCCTATGGCAAGGATGATGTCCTAGTAAGGGACCATGAACTGGATGGCATCCACTGGTAAGGCATCCTGACAGTTGGAGTTATGCACTCCCCCTCAGCCAGTGAGGAGTATCATAGTGTCAGGCACTTTCTGATGTAGGTGAGGATTGCATACCTTCCAGTAGTCCTCCTCCATGATCGTTACAGTTATGCACCCTAGCCTGAACTTGGGAAACACTGCCCATCTGTGTAGTGATTTCTCAGTACAAAGGTAGAGCTGGAAGCAGTGTGCACCTCCACATACTTCACAAAACCAATTGATATCATGCAGCAAGACTCCATGTCCTCATATTACTGCAAGTAGTGATACTTCTGCTTGAAATTACCTAATGGGTGCATGAAGGAGAGCAAGATCATACTTTATGTCCTTCACAGCCAGTTCAGAGATAGAGTGATGGGGCCCTCTGATGATTTCTTACAAAAATGGAGGCCTGATATGACCTGGCTGATGTGCTTTCAGGGTAGCAGTGCAGGCAGCAATATGAAGACCTACAGTGCCTCCCTCTTGCTGATCATCATGTGTGGGAAACAGAGTTTAGGCAACAGTGCACTGAATGAAATACTACGTGACTATCATTGCCTGTATTGTCCATTTTTAACTGCTTTTGCTCCTCTAAGGTCTCTGTTTCAGACAGCATAGAAAATGTGCATGGTCTGCTGTGTGATGCTTGTTGTTCAGTGGAGTTGGTGGTAGCATATACTTTATTATGAACAGGCATACAGTGTATTGTGTCAACTACATTTATTATGTGGTCCTACTAGGACTTGTTAATTGGCAAGGATATGCTGAATCATCTCAAGATAACAGCATGCTGCCTAGTCTGTCCCTATAGGTACCAGGACATATTTTTTTGTAGGTCTGGTAACGTATATACAGGACAAACACACACACACACACACACACACACACACACACACACACACACACACACACACACACACACACACACACATTGATTCCACTGGTAGGGGAGCTTCACTTATGGAGGCATTCCCACTGTATCTCCTCTCTGCAGGTCCAAATGTTCATGGTGCTCAACATGAAGCTCAGCCACAGCTAACCATATACATATATATCTATTTCTATCTATATATATATATACATCTATAGCTGCATGTATATACATATATATGTATATATATATATATATATATATATATATATATATATATATATATATATATATATATATACACACACACACACACACACACACACACACACACACACACACATTGATTCCACTGGTAGGGGAGCTTCGCTTATCGAGGCATTCCCACTGTGTCTCCTCTCTGCAGGTCCAAATGTTCATGGTGCCCAACATGAAGCTCAACCACAGCCAACCATGCTGGGGATGTAGCTGGACAGGGCAATGAGGCTTAGAGTAGCTCATCAGTGTGTTGTCTCAACCTTTCACTGGCAGGTAGCCCACAGCCATTGTCTAAAGTACCTGAGCAGTGGTTTGATCAAATGATGTTGGCTGCTGTGGAAAACATAATGGAGAGGCACTTGAACAAATTTGAGCAAACTCTGAGATTCATATTCTTTCATCTAGCCAGCCCTGGCCATTGACTAAGCTACCAGAGGGTGGCATGGTTCATACCACTGTCCAACCTAATCCATCAGCTGGTGATGGATCAAATCACACCAATATCTCTGTGGACTAGAATGATAAAGTTCATGATGTTGCTTATACTTTACCCTATACTCAAGCTTGGTGTACTCTTCTTGTCATTGTCAGCCCCATACGTAATACATTTGCAAACCCTCTACATCATTGTGTGTGTGTGCGTCTGCGTGTGCGTGTTTCTGTGTGTGTGTGTGTGTGTGTGTGTGTGTGTGTGTGTGTGTGTGTGTGTGTGTATGTGAGCATGCACCTCTGCACACCAACCTATCCTCTCTTTCCTTCCCTTTTTTTTACACTTTTCCCTTTTCTCTGTTTAAGGAAAAGATGCCCTACATTCTCACAACCTATATTCAGGAACAACAGTTTCTTCAGAGTGCAAAAAAACTACCAGGGGACAGAACATACTAGACAATGTTTGTGTTTCTAAAGAAATTTCTGTTACTTCAAGTTTTACCACCGTTGATGTGTAGTGATCATGGGGTTATAAAGGTTAATTTGTTTCTAGATAATTCTGCCAAACTGAAATCTAGACCAATGCACACAAGGTTATTTACAGATTATATGAAAGCAAAACAGTCTCTATGTAAGACTAACTGGAGTGAGGTGTTCAGTGGAAAAACTGCAGATGGAATGTGGAAAGTTTTGAAAGAGAACTTGAGTGCAAAACATCAAAAAAATGTTTAACATCAGGATCTAGACATACAACATCAGTGGGATATATTTCCTTAAGAACAATAATATATCTGATTAAGGTGAGAGACAAAAATATAAGAAATGGAAGAGAAGTTGAACTACAACTTTGAAAACTGAAATAACCAAGCTGGACAAACAGATTAAACATAGTGTGAGACAAGATCAAGAAAATTTTGAGGAAAATTTATATAAAGATATTGAGCATAATAGGAAGCCTTTTTATAGATACATAAGATGTGGAAAGAGGGTCTATATCATATGAGCGAATCGCACAAATTGTGAATGCTCATAATATCGAACGTACTGGACCTCGAACTTCCTATACACTTCCCGCTAAATATATATTCCAGCTCTGAGATCACACTACAGTGAGGAAAGGGCAAATATCCCATTCTTCACTATACCGCAATCTCAGAAAAAACACTTTGAGGTCCAGTACGTTCAATATTATGAGCATTCTCAATTTGTGAGATTCATTCATATGATATAGACCCATGGAAAGAGTAAACAGACACAAATTAATAAACTGTGTGCAGATCTAAAATTTATTCTCAGACTCAACAGATTATAGATATATTTACAAAATCTTATGTAAAACAGTTTGGCTCCACAAAAGGGGTGATAAGTTGTCTTAGTGACATCCAGGTAACCCTATACTGGAATCAAATTAGATTATATTGGAAAAGAACTGCACAAACTGGATTCAAACAAAGCACAGACAGGAGATGGAATTAGAAACAATGACCTGAGAACACTTCAGCAAGAACTTATGGTACCATTTTATCTATTATTCACTAGGTCATATAAATATGGGGAGATTCCTCAAGATTGGAGACATGCACTTATTAAACCTGTCTTTAAGGGAAAGGGGAGTAAGACAAACCCAGAGTCATACAGACCCTTAAGTCTACTTTCATATTGTGGAAAAATAATGGAGAAAGTAATACTGGATAAGTTATTGTCAGAAATGGATAGGTTGGGACTTGAAACCATATATCAGCATGCATATGTTGAAAATAGATCTATTACCACCTGTAACATGATGTTCTTTAACAATATAATAACATCTATGAATGAAAAATTGTGCTGTGATGTAATTTATATAGATTTAACTTCAGCATTTGACAGGGTCATATACAAAACACTAATCAATAAATTAGTACAACTAGGTATTGATGTACTCGATAAGAAGGATAGCTGCATGGCTTACAAATAGAACATGGCAGGTATCATACAGCAACTGGACAGGTGAAATCCTTAGTTACAGTCAGGATGCCCCACAGGGCTCTGTCCTAGGCCCTTACTTGTTTAGATTGTATCTTTCAGACCTAACGTTTTCATCTGAGGTGTTCTACAGTCTATATGCAGATGACCTGAAAATGGATAAACTGATTACATGTGTTACAGATAAGGCATATCTGTAAAATAACTTGATTAAATTGACTATTTGGGCACAGGAGAATAATATGCTGAAAAATACATCAAAATCTAAGCATATGAGATTTGGGAGACATAAATTGAAAGATGAATATTTAATGCAGCACACAATGATTGAAACTGTAGACTCATTTAAGGACCTGTGTATATGGGTAGATTCAGCTATGTGTTTTTCCTAATTACATCAACCAATTGGTTAAGGATAGCTATAGAACTGTAGGTTGTATAAAACGATTTATAAAGTCTAGGAATTCAAAAATGATGAAGTCATTGTCTGTTAGTTACAGTAGACCCAAACCTGAGTATGGAATAACAATATGGAAACCCTATAAGAAGCCAAGCATGAGTAAACTAGAAAGAGTACAGCAGAAATATACCAAGGGGATTCATGGATGTGAAAATTTAAGCCAGTATGAAAGACTAAAATATCTGAACTTGTACTGCATCTCTTATAGATATCTAAGAGGAGATCTTATTCTAGTATATAGGACATTTAGAGACAGCTACCTCTGGGAATGTTTGGGGTTATCAAAAAGTACTAGAGAATCATCAGGCAACCTAAGTAGAAGATTCTATAGGAATGAGAAGTGTATCAATTGGTACTCTGACAGAGTAGCTGATGATTGGAACAGACTACCAAATTACATTAAAGCAAGTACTAATTTAGATATTTTTAAGAACAGCCTGGACACTTATTAAAGAAACAAGTGTTTTGGTATATTGGCAAGCTAGAAGGGCATTAATGCCCATGCTTGAAATATTTGTATGTATGTAACTTCCTCCCAACCTGCACATTTCTACATGTTATCCTTTTATGTGCCCCTCTACTTGCTGCCTTCCCCTTTTCCTATTTTCCTATACAAGCCTTTCCTCTTTTATACATGTAACACATGTCCTTGTATGTGATCATCATATCACTATAGCCATTATTTTTGTTTCTGATAGGCAGTACTTCAGTAATGAGTTTTGCACTTGTGAGACTGGTGCAAGGTAATGTTCAGACACTCTATCTGTGCCTCGCATTTATGGGTACGTTTTAATGTACAACTGTGTCTGCTTTATATTTGCTGTTCTGCTTATCTATTTTGAATATAGCACAAATGTCCAAATGAATGCACTGCCGGTCTCTTATTAGATATATAGTTAGTTTATGCACTGCTGCAACACTGTTGTAAAGATTCAAAAGCCTTGTGCAGGTGTGTAGTACATCTCAATGAGCACTCTCTTCAGTGCATACAATCAGAAAAGAAGAATTTGTAAACAATCTCTTTATATTGTTGCATAAATTGTTTTAAATATTTACTCTTGATCACAATTATTATGAAATTATGTGCACATTTTAATTAAATCCTCATAAAAAATTACATTTTTGCTCATAAAATTAACACTTTCTTTAGCTCAAGTATGATTAGAACCTTGTTACATTCTATAAAAAATAAGCACTCTAACAGGATAGTTTTCTTTTCATATACTCATATTTTCTCCTTCATTTAACAGCAAGTACAATCACATGCTTAGTACTTAAATTATAATCAAGGCAAACATTGCTTTATAATATGATTAATGGTTCGCATGCATTTTCTAAACAGTTACAGAGGAAGTTTTCTCCTTCATCTAATATAATACACAGTCATATTCTCTATAACTAACAAATTATAATCAAAGTGACTATTATATTTTCATATAATTGAGGATTCACTGTATCTTGCAGAACCTAAACACATCCAGCTAACATCACTTGCTTACATTCAAATCTTCATGAAACTCTTATTACAAGCAATCAGAATTGTTCAGCCCATAAATCTCACACGTACTTTTAAATACAACTAGTATTTGTATCTCGTTAACATAACATGATCGCCTAATAATACATTTTTGTTATATATATAGCATTTCTTCAGTAAAGGTAATGCACGTCTTACTAGATACAAACATTCCAGTATAGGTTATCTTCTTCAATTAACAGCATGTACAATCATGTTATCTTCAAATTTCAATTCAAAATGATCCTTTATATTTTTATAAGAATAAATCAAATCATCATATTTTGCAAAATAATACTCAATCATACAGTTAGTACTTCATCATATTCTGGTTAAAATACAACATTATCATTTTCATATTGCTTATACTTCACCATGCTGTAAATCAGACATAACATCAGTAGCTTTGTACGCTTAATACCTTACAGGTAAATACTAGGTAATCAGTCTGCAGACTATTAAATGCTTTACCAATTACCAGACAGTGGCTAAAGGTAAGAATCAAATCATGTTCCTTGCTTTTGTGAAGTAAACAACTTATCCATTATGGCAACCCAAAACCTTGCATTCATCACTCTGAACATTCTGAAAAAGGTTTGAGATTAAATGCAAAAAGGTGCAGTATTGGCATGTTTGGTAAAAAAATCACTTTTAGAGTTTACAACGTGGTTAGCCGCCTTCTCAAAACAAATACAATAATTTTGGATCTTGTCACCTGGCTAGATAGCTTCCTCTCTTTTGACCACCAAATCTTATTAGTAGTCAGGAAATCCTTCAATTTAGTACAACTGATACCTAAAGATATCTCATCCATGTTGAAGGAAGTTTGTTTCACTTTAGTCTGTTCTAATTAGACAGAGTAAAATATTCCCTTTGGTATGTGCCTATCAAGACCCATCACATAGGTAAAGACCCCAGTACTTCCTAACCAAAAAATCAATGCTCTAATGACCCTTAGCTATCAAGACAGGCAGGCTGGCTTGGAGCCCTATTTCTATGTTTAGTCTCTTGGAGCCTCTTACATTGAGATCTATGTCTGACATTCCTTTCTATAAAGGACACAGCCTTCCTTGATCTCCAGAAGACAAACAGCTCCACTAACACTATAACTGATGACTGAAATCTCCAATAAGTTCTACTCAATAAATAAAACAAGCCAGAGACACAGATTTATTATCCAGTGTTTACCACATCTCTGGAATAAACTACCTTTAGATGCTAAACAGATTGACATTTTCACATCCTTCAAGAGTAGCTTGGTTGGTTAAAAAGGCATCCAAAAATTCATCCCCTGCCTAACCTGACTTGTGTCTATAGAAACAGGAGGTACATTATAAGGGTGGATATCAGTAAGGTGCAGAGGTCTTCGAATATTCTCAACTTGTAATTCCTGTGTTTTTATGATCCTCAGAGTTGTTATATACGTTAATATGACCTATAAATGTTACAATGTGCAAAATAAAGCAATTACTCTCAAAAGCCATTAAGCAGCTCTGGCTGTCTATAGTGATGGTTTGGATTTCTAATTCATGACAAAAGACCCCTTTAGTATTAACTAAATGAAAGTAAAATGGCTGCAAAATGACTACCTGGATCTGCTGCTCTCTCCCTCTCTCTCTCTGTCTTGTTTAAACTGTCATTGATCAGTGCAGGGAAAACTAATTATCCATTGTAAATTGACGTGCACAGCCTCACATGAATGATCAGATTTGTTAAACATAGAAGTGCAATAGCTGTTATATTTGCGCTGACTTTGAAATTATCAAAAAATAATGCAAATATACTCCTGCAGATTGTGAGCATTCATTATCCCAAAATTAAAAGCAATGTTCCTTTTATTCTTGTAAAACAAGAAAGGAGAAGGTAAGAGAGAAAGAGAGAGAGCTCCAGCCCTTTACCTTTTCAGAAAAAGCTTTTATTAATGTAATTTCAAATATATTTATATCTATATATGTGTGTGTATGCATGTATGTGTGTGTATATATATATATATATATATATATATATATATATATATATATATATATATATATATATATATATATATATATATAGAGCTAGTACTAATATTCTGTTATATGTACAAACACATTCTTTCATGCCAGCACCTCTTCTGTAAGCAGGGGAAGAGCAAAGGTCAAAGAAAACAATGAGATTCCTTTAAAGTGCTACATAGTTCAAAGATGCACCCAGATTGCATAGGGTTTGCTAACCTGCCTCATCTATACTTGACATGAGCACTAGACCAAAGGATTACAATGGCATCTTCCTCTTCCTCATTAATTAGTTTTTCTGCCAGCGAGTAATAAATAAATGTTCAGCCATGAAGAGGAGTGATTTGATTCCCTGGTACTATTATAGCTTCTGACACATCTCATTCAAAATGCATGTCTCTCTCTCTCTCTCTGTCCCCCTCTCTCTATCTCTTTCTGTCTCTCTGGCTCTCTGTAGCTCTCTCTCTGTCTCCCTCACTCTGTCTGCCTCTCTCTCTCTCTGTCCCTCTGTCTCAGTCTTGCTATCTCTTTGCTTCCTCCCCCTCCCTCTGTCTGTTCCTCTCTCTCTCTATCTCTCTCTCTCTTGGTCTCTCGCTGTCCCCCTCTCTCTATCTCTTTCTGTCTCTGTCTCTCTCTCTCTCTCTCTCTCTCTGTCCCCCTCTCCCTCCCTCCCTCTGTCTGTCTCTCTTGTCTCTGTCTCTCTCTCTCTCTCTCTCTCTCTCTCTATGTATCTCGCTCTGTCTCATTGGTTCATAGGTTCATAGCTAGGTACTAGGCTATTGGCCCTAGGGCCTATATAAGCCTAGCCAAAAAGGTACCCTGGCTTTCGCCACCCAAGAAAATTATTTTCCTGTGCCCCTGTCGAGCAGAGCCACAGAGGTGATCGCCGGGGTGAATTTCCTATTTCCCATCCAATCATCAAGATTTTTTTTGAAGAGTCCTAATGAGGAGCTTTCTTTGATATAGATAGGTAGTTTGTTCCAGAGTATGGGAAGTCTGTGGGACAGGAATCTATCCCTCTGGCATGTTCTGTTTATTGTGGCGACAAGGTTTAGGTCCCTAGAGCATGTAGCTCGGAGGGATTGGGATTTCTTTAAGTGGAGCATGTCCAACAGCTCTGGGTTTGACATAGCTTTGTATGTTAGGCAGAGATCACCTCTGAGTAGGCGATATGCGACAGAGTAAAGCTGGAGTTGTTTGACACAGCCTGTGTAGGGCATCTGTTTGAGACCGGTAATCCTCTTTGTGAGGTATTTCTGCAGTCTTTCCAGTTGTTGTAGATGTCTTGTGAGGTACATACCAAAAGGGGTGTCGTACTCTATAATGGGTCTAATGAATGACAAGTAGAGGGGAACAATTACCTTTTTTTTCCTGGATGAGAAACCTTTTGTGATGAGGTGTGCCACGTAGAAGGATTTCCTGACTACTGTGGCGATGTGATTATCAAAGAAGAGACTTATGTCCACCTGTGTCCCAAGGTCTCTTATCACACTTTTGGTGTTAAGTAGGCTACCACCTATGTGGTAGCTCATGGGTACAGAGTTTTTACCAAAGGGGATGACAATGCACTTTTTGGCATTGAGCTTGAGGCTATGGCTTTGACACCAGGCATCTGTCTCAGTGAGGCCCTTCTGTAGGATGTCCACACTGTTAGGAGTTCGATTATGGCTCCTAGTTTGCAGTCATCTGTGAACTTTGTTAGCCAAAGACCTTCTGTGTTAGCCTGCACTTCAGAAAAGTAGATACTAAACAGGAGAGGACCCAGAACTGAACCCTGTGGTACTCCACTTGTCACTTGTCTGAAGTTGGATTTGGAGTCTGCTACTTTCACAGTGTGGATTCTGTCAGTAAGCCAGTTGGCAACCCATCTTGTGACATAGGGATTTATACCTAGTTTAGTGAGTTTATCTATAATTCCAGAGTGGAGGATGATGTCAAAAGCCTTGGCGAGATCTAGATAGGGTGTGTGAACCACCTTACCCTCGTCTATGGCTTTGGTGACTGCTTCAAAGAACAGGTTTAGAAGACATGATCAGCCTTTTACAAACCCGAACTGGGTGGGGTCCAGAGTTTGGAGATTACCAATGTCTTTGTTTATAAGTTCAATGATGATACGTTCCATGGCCTTGCAGACCAGGCTCGTTAGGCTAATGAGGTGGTAGTTCCCAGGGTCCGTGGTGGCTCCCCATTTGTGGAGTGGGATAACCATCACTGTGAGCCATTCAGTGGGCACAAAGCTTGAGGCGAGGCTATGATTGAACATGGTGCTTAGGTGGGTTGCCAGTTCATTCTGTCGATCATGTAGAAAGCAGCCTGGGATGTTGTCAGGTCCCATGCATACTGTGTTCTTCGCTTTGGAGAGTGTGGTTTTTACCTGTGCAGCTGTAATTACAGGAACTTTGCATTCTTCCGGTTTAGAGATGGGCCCTTTAGGGGGTGAGAGGGGGGTAAGCTTAGCACTGAACCTATCTGCCAGGATGTTGGCAATATCAGTTGGTTCTGTATATTTAGTGCCATTGTGCTGTAACTCAGAGCAGATCTGAGTGTTGCCATTGAGATTCTTGACATAGCTATAGAATGCTTTGTGGTTGTCTTTAGAATCAGTGTCAATTTTGTTTTCATAACTAGCTTTGGAGGATTTTATGAGGGATCTCAGCTTTTTACTGAGGCTGACCAGGGAGTTCATCCAATCATGGAATTTTACACTTTTTTGCAATAGTTTCTTTCTTCTGTTGTAGAGTTTGTTTATGGCAGGGGACCACAAAATTGGCTTCCTTTTTTTGGAGGATAGCATATTGGTTCTGTTAGGGATAGCATGATCCGTGCCCTTGTGTAAGTGCTTATAAAGTGCATTTATGTAGGATTCAGCAGTCGTACCTCTATTGTCCTTCTGCATGGGTGTTGTGAAGTTTGCCACTTCTATCTTAAGAAGCGTGAAGTTGGCTTTGGAGAATTTTTTTATGGTGGTTTCCCTAACGGGGGGGGGGGGTGTTGGCGGGATGTGGATGTGTAGGGTGATTAGCTTGGGTTGGATCTTGCCAATAATGAATTGACCTCTGGTGTGGAACACCGGTCACCCATGTTGGTAATGACCAGGTCTTGGATATTGCTGCCCCTGGTGGGGGTGTGGATAAGTTGATCCAAGGTGTTGAAATTTATGAATTCCAAAAAATGTTGAGAAAAATAGTTGGTACATGAGTAGTTTTCCAAGTTAATGGTGGGGTAGTTGAAATCACCCATTATTAGGGTTTTGGGTTGTACCCTAATATTTTCCAGTGCATCAAGAAATGAGGAGTGGGAATCCTGGGGCATGGTGGGGGATCTGTAGCAAATTACAATTTGGATTGCGGTCTTGCCCAGAGTTAGTTGCACTTGGATCATTTTGGATGCGTTATGCTGAGCAACTAGCCTGGAGGTGTTAATACCCTTAATGATATGGACACGCCTCCACCTTTAGTGTTTCAGTCCAGGTTAGGTGGCCGAAAGGTGTGGTATGAATTATAGCCTGGTAATGCAGGCGTGCTCTCTGGAGCCTTGAACCAGGTCTCTGTCACTGCACAGATGTCAATGTTCTCCATTTTAAGGAGTGCCTCGAGTGAATGCATTTTGAGGTTTAGACTTCTAGCATTGAGTATCATTACACTCAGATTGTTCTTGCTTATACCTGTTATAGTGGTGAATTTGTCATTTGAACCTTGCCTAAAAAAGGCACTATAGGGGTGGCAAGAGCCTTAGCCAGTATCTGGAATCCCAAGGACAATAGGTGCAGGCCATCTCTGGCAAAGCATTGTGGTCTGTCGATCATGTCATCCCAGGCAGACAGATACTGGATCCCCTTAGAATGACACCAGAAGCTTAGCCAATTGTTGAAGTCAATCATTTTGTCCTTGTACTGTGGTATTATTCTGGGTGATGGCAGGATGCTACTCAGGGCTAGGGTCATACCTGCCTGGGCTACAAAACTGGACAGCTCCTCCATGTCTCTTTTCATGTAGTCCAGGGAGGTACATTTCAGGTCATTCACACCAACATGGACAATGACAGAGTCATATTTGTACTTGTTGTGCAGTGACCTGAGTGCGTGCGTTATGTGGCGGATCCTGGCACCTGACAGGCAGCTAACAGTAACTTTCTCCTTGTTTAGCCTGGTGAGTGGAACATCAGTGTGCCTGACTATAGAGTCACTTATGACTCGAGTGTTGGGTACATTGTTATGCCTTGTGGGCTGTGGTTGAGTGGCACACTAAGTTTGTGGGCTATGTGTCATTTTGGTTGTGTTGGAGGGTGGAGGTTGCGTGTATTTCTGCTTTGAGCAGATTTTTTTTATTGAGATCCTCTGTGAATGTAGGTGTGTGTTTTGTGTTTCTATGTGTCTGTTTTGGTGGTGTAGGTTTTGAGGGACTATGTGATGAGTGTGGTGTGGTGCAAGTGTTTACCTTCTCCTCTTGACTGTCTAGTCCAGTCTTGGGTGAAGAGAGCTTTGCTTCCTGTTTGGCTATAAAAGTGCATCTCTCACAGGTAGTGTTGGGTGGTACGAGGAGAGAGTTGTCTGTGTACATGAGGCAATTGCTGCATTGCCCCAAGATGCCCAGATTCATCAGTTAGACAGGAGAAAACACCGGGAGTTGACCCTTAGACATGCCTGAATAGGTGCTTATTTATTAAGTATTAAAACCTGTTTTCCTCGAAACAAGTGAGGAAAGTTGAGTTTTGTAGTAATTTGTAGCTTATTTAGTGCTTACAACGAGTTCTGACCAAGTGCTGAGCTCAAAGAAACAGATTTGAGTGCTAAAACTAAAAAACTGGCTAGTTCTAAGGGAAAATTTGAAGAGCAAACTTTATGGCACCAGGAATAGTTTAACCCTAGCTAAGCAGCGATGCATAAAGTGCATTTATTTATTTTTTTATATATAGCAGTAGCAAATGAGCAAACTGATTTAAACAAATTAACCAGTTAACCAATAAAAAGCTAAAAACTGAGCCCCGTTCCAGCAGTCTTCGATCAGGCAAGTTCTAACTGCACACTCCTGCCACGAGGGTGCAGGGGAATCTTCTCCAAAAAAAGATGGTCTGGATTAGTGCTCAAGTTATACAAACAAGGCTAGATTCAGCAGGTCTGAATTTAGTCTATGCTACAGTAAACAAGGCACACCAATTTCAGAAAGAAACAGTTCAAATAAGCAGGCACAATAAGCCTTTAACCAGAAACTCCCAGCTCAGAAGGGCAGAATCTACCCTCTCCTCCGAGAAGAGTGCAGACCACACCTTCTTAATGTAAAATAACTGACACTCTGTCCCCCTCTCCCTCCTTTTCTCTGTCTCTCTCTCTCTCTCTTTCACACTGGACTCCTGCATGCTAATAAAATACAATGCCTGTCATGCAATGAGAATCAAATACACCCCTCTTATGTACCTTTTGTAGTTAGTTAGCTAATTGGCCAGGTAGTTAAAGGTAGTTTTGCAAGTACTGAGAAGAACAAAGTTGTAAGGCAAACAGCAGGCTTTGTTTAAGTACCAAATAGTTAAAAAGCATCCCCCCTGTCAGGGTTTTATCAGGTCGTCTCCACCTTATATTTGATATGTGTTCCTAGATAGAGAATGCAGTATCCTCTGTGTTTCATTCATCCTGATATCTAAACGAACCAAACAGAAGTTCAGAAACTGCTTTATTCTGGTGAATTATCACAGCCCCTTAACCCATGTTACCCAATTGTGCTTCACTTCCCTTTGTTTTTTTCTACAGCAAAAAAAATTACATTCCTCAACGTCAATTACCCAATAACTTGTTTTAAAATACTAGTTTTAATGTCCCACAGCCTGCAAGTTTATATCATATTCAAATCCTTAAAAAAGCTTTTTTTTTTTTTTTGTAGAACTGCCTAATAATCTGTCAAATCCATTCAAAACCTGCCAGCCTAACACTTCAAAGAGATTAGGTCTGGCACTACCATTTTATTGACCCTTTGCAAGAGATGATGAATTAAATCTTTCCTCAAGTTATAAGGGCCTGGACCAGACCATCTTTTTAATGCCTCATCCATATTTTTCATGGCACCTGACTCCTGCTTACTCTATTCATTTAGCTTGTACTTCAAACTTCAAGGAAATACCTACCACTCACTTGTGAGAGGGAGAGGGAAGCCAGGGCAAAACAGTCTGTTTCCAAATGAGTTAATGGCAAAATTGGTGTAATAAATACATAGCTGCTACCTTTTTCACAGAGCAGATATTTATGACTATGTGGGATTCCATTTCAGTGATATCAAGAAGCTTGTTATAGTTTCACTACCAAGACTAGTGGAGCACAAAATACAGGTCACTGTTTGTATGCATATATGTGTGTGTGTTTTTGCAATTCTCTTTGTAGGACATCAGCATTTATAATGAAAGTTTCTGGGAAAAATTTGTCTTTATTTCTCATAGCTCAATCAGGAACTGCATAGTAACACACACACACACACACACACACACACACACACACACACACACACACACACACACACACACACACACACTTATGTGCATGCACACACACACACACACACACACACACACACACACACACACACACACACACACACACACACACACACACACACACACACACACACACACACACACACACACACACACACACACACACACACACACACACACACACATATCTATGCACACATACACACACAAACACACCTGTGTGCATGCATATGCGTGTATATCCGTATGCAGACACACACAAACACACGTGCATGCATAATCATACAGACATGAATGTATATCTGTATGCAGGCAGACACACACACACACACCCTACACAGATACCCTCATTGTATATTGTAGAGCTGTTGAGATCTTTTATTGGAAATCAGCATTTATCATAACCTTATCTGAGAGAAATCAATATTTATTTCTTATAGCTGTAACAGGAAATGCTAGGCAACACACCTATGTGCATGCGATGCATGCATGTCTAGATATACATACACACACACACACACACACACACACACACACACACACACACACACACACACACACACACACACACACCCACCTTAGATGTATTAGTACAGACTAGCTGTAGGATGTGTCACTGACGCTATTTCCATGTGGATGCACAGCAGTGCAGGTCATAGCAGGGTCTGTCAGATTGAATTGTTGATCCAGCTTACCCAGGATTCAGTGAATTAGTATATTTATACACATTTTTTCATACACGCTGTAAGAGGTATCTACCACAGTAATAACAACAGACTATGATTCTGAAGCCATGAAAAGCTCTGTCATCCAATAAAAATATGAAAACAAATCTCAGTCAACTTAGGCATGTGTTTACATAAGGCAGGACTCATTTCTTTGCCCTGAATGGAAACATAGTTTTTTTTCTCCTACAAGCCGTCATCACTCTTTCAGTGGGAGGAAGGTTACACCATCACTCACTGAAGATCTGTCTGGTTATAATTACTGCCTGCAGTGTACAGACAAATGCAATCTTTTCAAATGCTAACTGTGTTATATTTATACTCCAGGGACTAATGCTACAACTGTAATATAGCCTAACCATTTTGTCTTAGCAAGACCTTACCGTGCTGATTTGAAACAGCTGAACTAAATCAACAGTTACCTTGAGCCAGAGGCCTTTAGAGAGCAATTAGAGCTTAGGCCTGGGTTTTGAACCCAATATGCTCTGTCAGTCTCAGTGATTTGTGTTTGCTGTACTCATTCTCATTTCCTGCATGAAATATGACACTGGGTAAAGAGAAAAATTCCCAAGATTAAAACATATTTGACCTCAGTGCATTTGTGAGCATTAAAGTACACATGTCTAAATGGCCATATTGGTTTGTAGTACAAAGTTCTATTGATGTTGGCAGCCTGTGCTTCCTCACTCAAAGCCACATGAATGGTTTCAAGTTGCAGCCAAAAAAGTTTTTCCACATGCTTTAGTGTGGTCTGATTTACAGAACAGATTTTGCGGAGACTGCAGCCAAGAGTTTTATAAAAGCATGCCTTCTTTGGGATCAGGGAAACCATAACACACACATTGCTAAAGCAATCTAATTATCTGCTTGAGTATTTTTCCAGATGTATCTAATGTCTAAAAATATTTCAATACAAAGGCATTCCTTGACTCCTTGGATTGAAACAGTGGCATAAAAGACCTTCTGTTTGTTATGA
>NC_056728.1:463813913-463871413 GCF_019279795.1 Protopterus annectens | reverse complement strand
TCTGGTGTCATTCTAAGGGGATCCAGTATCTGTCTGCCTGGAATGACATGATCGACAGACCACGATGCTTTGCCAGAGATGGCCTGCACCTGTCGCCCTTGGCATACTGGATACTGGCTAAGGCTCTTGTCACCCCTATAGAGCCTTTTGTAGGCAAGGTTCAAATGACAAATTCACCACCGTAACAGGTACAAGCAAATAAAATCTGAGGGTATTGCTACTCAATGCTACAAGTCTAAACCTCAAAATGCACTCACTCGAGACACTCCTTAAAATGGAGAACATCGACATCTGTGCAGTGACAGAGACCTGGTTCAAGGATCCAGAGAGCAGCCCTGCATTACCAGGCTATAATTCATACCACAACTTTGGACAACCTAACCTGGACCGAAACAGTAACGGCAGATGCGTGTGGATATTCATTAAGGATATCCACAACTCCAGGCTAGTTGCTCAGCATAATACATCTGAGATTATCCAAGTGCAACTAACTCTGGGCCAGACCACAATCCAAACTGTAGCTTGCTACAGATCCCCCACCATGCTCCAGGATTCCCACTCCTCATTTCTTGATACACTGGAAAATATTAGGATACAACTCAACACCTTAATAATGGGTGATTTGAACTACCCCAGCATTAACTGGGGAAACTACTCATGTACCAACTATTTTGCTCAATGTTTTCTGGAATTCATTAATTCCAATGCCTTGGATCAACTTATCCACACCCCCACCGGGGACAGCAATATCCTAGACCTGGTCATTACCAACATGGGCGACCGGTGTTCCACACCAAAGGCCAATTTTTCGTTGGTCAGATCCGACCACAAGCTAATCACCCTAGACATCCACATCCTGAACCCACCCCCCATTAGAGGAACCACCATAAAAATTTCTCCAAAGCCAACTTCATGCTTCTTAAGACAGAAGTGGCATACTTCACGATGCCCATGCAGATGGACAATAGAGGTACAACTGTTGAATCCTACACAAATGCACTTTATAAGCACTTACATGAGTGCATGGATCATGCTATCCCTAACAGAACCAAGATGCTATCCTCCAAAAAAAGAAGCCAATCTGGTCGTCCCCTGCCATAAACAAACTCTACAACAGAAGAAAGAAACTCTTGCAAAAAAGAGTAAAATCCCATGATTGGAGGAACTCCCTGGTCAGCCTCAGTAAGAAGCTGAGATCCCTCATAAAATCCTCCAAAGCTAGTTATGAAAACAAAATTGCCACTGATTCTAAAGAGAACCACAAAGCATTCTATAGCTATGTCAAGAATCTCAATGGCAACATTCAGATCTGCTCTGAGTTACAGCATAATACACTAAATATACAGAACCAACTGATATTGCCAACATCCTGGCAGATAGGCTCAGTGCTAACTTTACCCCCTTCTTACCTCCTAAAGGGCCCATCTCAATACCGGAAAAATACAAAGTTCCTCTAATCACGGCTGCACAGGTAAAAAACACACTCTCCAAAGCCAAGAACACAGCATCCATGGGACCTGACAATATCCCAGGCTGTGTTCTACATGAACTAAGAACTAGCACCCCACCTAAATACCATGTTCAATCATAGCCTCACCTCAGGCTTTGTGCCCACTGAATGGCGCACAGTGACAGTTATCCCACTCCACAAAGGGAGATCCATCACAGACCCTGGGAACTACCGCACCTTTAGCCTGATGAGCCTGGTCTGCAAGGCCATGGAACGTATCATCATGGAACTTATAAACAAAGACATTGGTAATCTCCAAACTCTGGACCCCACCCAGTTCAGGTTTGTAAAAGTCAGATCATGTCTCCTAAACCTGATAGACTTCTTTGAAGCAGACACCAAAGCCATAGGAAGAGGGTAAGGTGATTCACACAGCCTATCTAGTTCTCACCAAGGCTTTTGACACCATCCCCCACTCTGGAATTATAGATAAACTCACTAAACTAGGTATAAATCCCTATGTCACAAGATGGGTTGCCAACTGGCTCACTGACAGAACCCACACTGTAAAAGTAGCAGACTCCAAATCTGACTTCAGACCAGTGACAAGTGGAGTTCCACAGGGTTCAGTCCTGGGTCCTCTCCTGTTTAGTATCTACTTCTCTGAAGTACAGGCTAACACAGAAGGTCTTTGCCTAATGAAGTTCGCATATGACTGCAAACTAGGAGCCATAATCGAAACTCCTAATGATGTGGACATCCTACAAAAGAGTCTCACTGAGATAGATGCCTGATGTCAAAGCCATGGCCTCAAGCTCAGTGCCAAAAAGTGCAATGGCATCCCCTTTGGTAAAAGCTCTGTACCCATAGGTGGTAGTCTACTTATCACCGAAAGTATGATAAGAGACCTTGGGACACAGGTGGACAGTAGTCTCTCCTTCCATAATCACATTGCCACAGTCATCAGGAAATCCTTCTATGTGGCACACCTAATCACAAAAGGTTTCTCATCCAGGAAAAAAAAGGTCATTGTTCCCCTCTACTCATCACTCATTAGACCCATTATAGATTACAACGCCCCTTTTGCTATGTACCTCACAAGATATCTACAACAACTGGAAAGGCCACAGAAATACCTCACAAACTGGATTACTTGCCTCAAACAGATGCCCTATGGAGACCATCTCAAAAAACACCAGATTTACTCTGTTGCATATCGCCTTCTCAGAGGTGATCTCTGCCTAACATTCAAAGCTATGTCAAACCCAGAGCTTTTGGACATGCTCCACTTAAAGAAATTCCAATCCCTCTGAACTACATGCTCTAGGGACCTAAACCTTGTCACCACAATAAACAGAATATGCTGGAGGGATAGATTACTGTCCCAGAGACTTCCAATACTCTGGAACAAACTACCTATCTTTATCAAGCAAAGCTCCTCATTAGCACTCCAAGAAAAATCTTCATGATTGGATGGGAAATAGGAAATTCACCCTGGGGATCACTTCTGTGGCTCTGCTCGACAGGGGCACAGGAAAATAATTTTCTTGGGTGGCAAAAGCCAGGGTACCTTTTTGGCTAGGCTTATATAGGCCCTAGGGCTAATAGCCTAGTACCTACCTATGAACCTAAGACATTATGGTGATCGCGATACAGTGGGGTTAGGAAATTAACTTTCTCCCAACGCAGTGTGATCTCAGAGTTGGTATATTTAATTTACAGGCGGTGTGGGGGGGGTGCAGGAGGGGCTTGCGTCCCTGCAGAAACATAGTACAAAATGTTATTTTTATGGGATTTGTAGTGTTCGATGTTGTGATGCAAAGTTTCGATGTTATTGATTTTAGATGTTGTGGTCTCGATGTTTTGAATTTAAATGTTATGAGTTTTAGATGTTTTGAAGTGTAACTATATATATATATATATATATATATATATATATATATATACATATATATATATATATATATCTACATATATATGTATACATAGATGTATGCGTGTATATGTGTATTACTAGAAGCATACGTTTTAAAACTTTCCTGTATTAAGTTATGCAAGCTTTTAATACTAGTTTACAGACACGCATTGGTTAAAGTTGCTAAATCTATTGATTTTTCTGGCTCGAAATCAAGTCTGTCATGCACCCATATTTATGCACGTAATGCCATTGTGTACTGATCTGATGAAGCCTCATCTACTTATTGGTACTTAGGTGAAAGCATTTTAGCTCCTGAGTTTATTATTTTGTTCTTTTTCCTTACTTGCGTCAGTTTCAATAAAAGCAGTAAAGTGATAATGTTTCTTAAAGCCAAAAGGTACCTTTTCCTTTATGTTAGCGTAGTCACCCAACCATTAATCTTATTTCTGAGTTTATGTAATAAATCTCCCTAGGCTCAGTTTATGTGCCCTGAGGCAATGCTGCCTTCCTGCCCTGATTAGATTCACCACTTCCTACTGTTTAGCCCTAGCTTTAGTTTGTCTCTTTTCAACAAAGATACACAGATTTATGATATCCCTCCCATCATAGGCTCATCTTGTGTTAGTTTGCAACCTGTTACATCTGCACTGTTTAAGACTATTGGCACTGGACCTAATGTGTTTTAGTACTGTAGTAACAATCTGTGAATTATTTTCTACTTGTTTCAACTATAGATGGATTAATATTTTGCTTATAATTAATGATCAAGTACATTCAGTATACTACAAAATGACTAGGCAGTCCATACAGTTGCATATTTTTCCACTCTCCCTGGACATCCCAGCAGAGGTTTTTTTGCAACAGACAATTAAATCCCATGGTGGGAACTACATTTGCTGTGTCATAGAGATTACAACTGTGTCAACTAGAACTTATGACAAATGTTACTGACAGCCTCTTATAATGCATCTGTTTTAAAAGCATTTAGATGGAACAAACTGAAATAATAGTTAGTTATCTCTTCTCTCAATAAATGTTGTTTGGTTCACTGTCATAGAATGTTGTAGTTTATCTTAGACCTAGCACATACAGAATCGTTTCTTGTCTTTCTGAACACACTAAAAATTGATATATCACTAAAAAGTTTCAATCTTCCTGTCATGGAAAGGGTGTTATGCCACCTGACATGACTAGATGTGGATACAAGGTAGGTACTCCCAGTCATAGATTCAGCCAGATTGTCCTGACTAGCTGTAGTTATGATTACTATAATTTAACACTTAAGGATTTTAATTTGACTGGTTGTTGCATATTCTGAGTGGTTGTTGCCCATCTGAACTTGGCAGATAGCATCTACTTATCACATCACAGATGATGTACTAATAGATACACATAACCAGGAACAAGATTTATATAAAGTGTCTGTGCTAATTAGGCACTAGTCACATATGATAGGAATACAGCACATACGCTATTACTTATTAGCTACCAATAGAACTAGATATGCAGATCAGGTATGAAAGATGAGACTTAGCCTATACGAGCTAGGATGAACAGCCTATGACAAACATTTATGACCCAAGATTAAATGAAATGGCATTGATGTCTGTATTAAAGCAGATAAATATTGCATGTTTTGATTACTAAGCAAATTATAAGTGCTTGATTACTCTGAAGTCTCAGCTGAGCTTGTCTACAGTACATGGGTCTTTGAGCTTGTCTACAGTGCATGGTTCTTTGAGCTTGTCTATAGTGCATGGTTCTTTGAGCTTGTCTATAGTGCATGGTTCTTTGAGCTTGTCTACAGTGCATGGTTCTTTGAGCTTGTCTACAGTGCATGGTTCTTTTTTCCTGATTTTTAGGATTCTCAACCAGCAGCTTTGTTGCTCACAAGTATAGTTTTACCTGTGGTCTAACAAAAAAAAAAAAAAAAATATATATATATATATATATATATATATATATATATATGTGCGTGTGTGTGTATGTGTGTGTGTATATAGGTTTACCTTCATAAGTGCGTTATGCACTTGGGCGAATCCACTATGTGCGAAAGGAGGTTCAATAGTGCGATCTCGGAGTTAGTATATTAAAGTGGGGAGGTGTAGGGGGTGCAGCCCCCCACATGGGGGGGTGCAGAGTGGCTTGCTCCCCTCATTACGATGTGTCTTCGACATTGTTGTTTGAAAATCAGCGAATCTGCCATTCGATTTGCTGATTTTCGAACTATGGAGACTTTCGCAGTTTAAAATTCGCGCTTTTGGTTCGCACAAAAGCACGATCGATATTGCCATTTCCGACAATATGACGGTAAACCTCTATACATATATGTATATATATATATATATATATATATATATATATATATATATATATAAATACACACACACAATTACAGAATCATATATATATATATATATATATATATATATATATATATATATATATATATAAATATATATATATATATATATATATATATATATATATATATAAATACACACACACAATTACAGAATCATATATATATATATATATATATATATATATATAAAATAGATAGCTAGCTGTGTGTACGTACATGGTTAAAGTATCTTTAAATAATAATGATCCAGTTATAAGAAATTGCATACTATATTGGACACCTTGTTGCTAAAGATAATTTCTGCTAAAGATATGAGGGTTAGACCACATCTTCAATGTCTCTGTCCTAATTATTTACCATTTAAATGCTACATGGTATCAGAACTAAATTATTTGCTTTAAGTAGAAAATGTAGATGCAAAAGTGAAGAAATACGTTTTCCTTTAGAACATTCTAGAAGCTTGAAAAGTACAGTACTATAATCCTATGTGGAAATGAGTGAAATGTGGCCACCAGTAATTATCAAACTGCAAGGACATTTAGTAGGAAAGAGAAAGCTTTAGATCCAGAAATGTGATTTTTATCTCACTATGAGTATATCTAATTAACCTGAACAGCAACAGCATGCTAAATTCCTGCATATAGCAAGGCAGGAAGCCTTAATGACAATTAACTCTTTGAAGTTCTTTAAAAAGAGAAAGACAAAATAGCAGAAATAAGAGAAAATTTAAAATTGTGAGCCTAAAAAGAACTTATGGTTTGTCAAAATTTCTACTTTAGAGGGACATAAGTTCTTGCAGATGGTATATGTACATATGTTACTGATCTAGAAACAGAAAAAAGACTGAATTTTTTTAACGTGTTATTCACTAATAAGAGACAGAGCAATGTGTGATATAAAACATGATTCACAATGCAGGTTACTGAGAGAAACAGATCTAATCAAAATAAATGGATGTTTGCAAATGTTTCAAGAATTAACTAAAAAAATGGATGTGTGTAACAGAAAATGTCCTCCATGTGAGAAGAAAGGTGAAAATGCATTGCAAAAGCAATGGATGTGAAAAACAGTACCAAGTATGAATGGAGGAAAACAACTGCAACATTATTCAAGCAATTGAAGTCTAAGCCTTATACAGTAGGTGTGATTATATAAGCAAAAGTGTTGTCTGTACAGAAAAGGAAAGTTTCAATGATGTATAAAAGGCAAAAAAGTGCATTAAAGAATTTTCAGCTTAGTCGGTAAGAACCGTGAAAATAAATCATTCACTGGTGTTACAAAACAGAAAATAGGTAATCCACTGAAGTCTGAAAATGCTTCTTAAACATTAAAACAGGTGTAGAAGTCACATTGTAAATACTGAAAATTAGCAAGCAAAAATATTGCATTTAAACTAGATGTGGGTACAGTGTGTGATATTTTGTTTGAGAATACCTTTAAAGTTTTGGGTGAAGGTGAATATGAGCAGAGAGCTGTGTGTAAATTATTTACATATTCCAAGCTTTAAATCCTTCCATTAAAAAAATCAATTCTCCTAATAGTTTTGGTTGCTTGGCTTTTGAAAACTTATGAGTCATTAAAATAATTCATATTTTAGAAGCAAAGACTGCATGTGCACAGAATTAGTCAGAGTCACAACTACATCTCAGATTCTGTGCTGGTCCATAGCAAAGATATTCTGCATAACTATGTTTGTTTTTTAACATAGCTTACTAAGTTTGTCAGTAGAACATCAACTAAAAATAAAATCTGATGGCATGCCATGAGTATATTTCTAAAGAAAAATATCAGTAGCTTTCAAAAATAAACGACCAGGAACTAAAAGAAAGTAAAACGCTCAGTTTTTTATTAAGATGAAATTGCAGCAAGAAGATATGTTACATAGCATGACTGCTGCTGTAATTTAAGGCAAGATTTATATTTGTATCAATCCAAAAATTCTTAATAAAGTGATTTAAAGAGAACATTACCCATTATTTCCTATTGAGTATATAGTCTCAAGAATGCAAAATAATATTTTTTCAGTAGTAAAGTTGTAGTGTCTGAGCTAACAATACCACACAGAAAGGTGTTACAGCAAGGTGCCATCTGGAAATAAAGCTATGATCCAGAAAAGAATTTTGAAATCCTTAATAAACCTGTTACAGATAGACCATCATTAAAAAAGCTAAGCTGTGATTAAACCAGCTGTATTGCAAGTAGATTCAAGTCAAAGTGGCACTGAAGCTTTGATCTTACAAGAGAACAAGACAGTTGGGTTAACAACATTTACAGATGTACAAAGACATTTAATTACATATCTATACAGTTGGGTTAAGAGCATTTACAGATGTACAGAGACATTTAATTACATATCTATACAGTTGGGTTAAGAGCATTTACAGATGTACAGAGACATTTAATTACATATCTATACAGTTGGGTTAAGAGCATTTACAGATGTACAGAGACATTTAATTACATATCTATAGAGTTGGGTTAAGAGCATTTACAGATGTACAGAGACATTTAATTACATATCTATACAGTTGGGTTAAGAGCATTTACAGATATACAGAGACATTTAATTACATATCTATACAGTTGGGTTAAGAGCATTTACAGATGTACAGAGACATTTAATTACATATCTATACAGTTGGGTTAAGAGCATTTACAGATGTGCAGAGACATTTAATTACATATCTATACAGTTGGGTTAAGAGCATTTACAGATGTACAGAGACATTTAATTACATATCTATACAGTTGGGTTAAGAGCATTTACAGATGTACAGACATTTAATTACATATCTATACAGTTGGGTTAAGAGCATTTGCAGATGTACAGAGACATTTAATTACATATCTATACAGTTGGGTTAACAGCATTTACAGATGTACAGAGACATTTAATTACATATCTATACAGTTGGGTTAAGAGCATTTACAGATGTACAGAGACATTTAATTACATATCTATACAGTTGGGTTAAGAGCATTTACAGATGTACAGAGACATTTAATTACATATCTATACAGTTGGGTTAAGAGCATTTACAGATGTACAAAGACATTTAATTACATATCTATGGCAGTCAGGCAGCAAGATGCCAGGGAATGTTTTTGGGCTAGACTTATATAGGATCCAGCACTGATAACCTAGTATACACTTATGAACCTATGGTAAATAAATGCGGGTGTAAGCAGACCACAAACTCTTGCAAAACATATTCAGAAAGTTTTTGTAGAATCCATCTCTGAGATAGGTAACTGGACTGGGGCCATGGTTTTTGTTCAGATATATAGTACAGGGACTGTTAGGGTGTCTGCTGATCTCCTTGTAAATAGAGATCATTGCTTTGTTCTGTCTTGGTCCTCTTAGATGTGCTTCAGCATTAGTTACTGTGGACCATGGAATTCTGCTGGCAGATCAGATAATTTGTATGGTATCTAAGATGGGAAAAATATCATATAGTTCTCAAAAGTATTATCTGAAAAAGATGTACAGGGAAGGCAGGAAACTGCACAGAACTTACGTGAAGTGCAGAGCATATGTAAAACAGAAACATGAAAAAATATTAAAAATAACTGGTCAATTTTTGTGTTACTCTGCAGTTTTCATTGACTGAGAAAACAAGTAAAATAATTTCAGACATGCTAATTATGACTTAAAAAATGCAGTTACTGAAACACATTACAGTGAAATGTAGGTATATGCAAAAATCATCAGTAAGGAAGGAAATTATATGTTTTGAAGGAAGAAATCATTTGAGTAAAGTTCTTAATATTCAAAGCTGACAGAGCATTATTAGTTTTCAATCAAATCAGAGCACAGATGCTTAAGATGACTCCTGAATTACATATCAGAATAATAATGTGCAAAGAAAGAAAAATATATGCATATTGCTGAAGAATGTTGACTCACAAATTACAGGCATATAATGCATACCATAACAACAATCAGGAAGGATAGCCAATTTGCTCCAGAGTAATTTTAGCCCTGGTGAACATGATCATGTGAGCAGCATGAGCACTGATTTACTAATTCAGATAATCTAGATATCTTATATGTATGGATTTTTATCTCAAGGTCACTGTAATAAACTGACAATTGCAATATGTGCAAGTAGGATTGTTACATTAAAGTCTGTATTCTCAAAATAGGGGGATACCTTATGCTTTCATATCTTACAGTGGCCCAGAAAGCAAAAATTAGGAATTCAGAAGATTTGTGTGACTTGGATTTCTCAGATATAGTGCCTAGTGCACTCTGTCTTCTGTCCAAAGGGCATATGGAAAGAATTGTTAAAGCAGTGAAAAATGTAATGAGAAGGAACAGTAATAACAATCATGAGGATTATCACCTCGCAGGTATGGGATATAAGGATATTCTACTGCAGGAACACACATTCCCACAAGAGCAACTGTTAATGGGTCAAAGTTTGAAAGGTAAATTACTTACTTCAGCAACACTCATGATGAAGCCTAAAAAAGCAATGCAAAGTAAAAGAAATACTGGAAAGAATTCAGCAATGGCAATCTTTAGAAGACTGCCAGAATTACAAGTTGGAAACTGAGTGTAAATATGGAAGCCATGAGAAAGTTTTCTGCTTGAAAATAAAGTAATTGGAAAAACAGTCAAAACAAGATTGTATGCTATATGTGGATTGATAGAAGACTGTGTAAAAAAGAATTATGAGACCTCTGTGCAAGATAAATACATTAGATATATATGAGAAAGACCCATAAGGGCTGTCATATCCAATCCTGTTTTATGAAAATAGATAGTGAGGCCCCAAATAGCAAAGATTTGCAGAGAGAGAGAGAGGCTCCTTAGTCATGTCTCCAAGAAATGCTGCAGTACAGCAGATATCACAAAAGCAAGATCAGATGTCATTATAAATAATAAGTGTTAAATTCTTAAAATAAAAAAGATAATTCAAAAGATAAGCAGATATACCGAATGTTCACATTTTAATGATGACTCTAAAGACTGAAAGGTTGCATTTATTAAAATGCATTTAAATATGTTTCCATGCTGTTGCTTAGTCCATGACATAGTATAGTATTAAGACTGAGTTTAAATGGTCAGTGTAAAATGATGAGTGCTACCTTATAAACTGAATATATATATATATATATATATATATATATATATATATATATATATATATATATATGTATATGTGTGTGTGTGTGTGTGTGTGTGTATATATATATATATATTTTTTTTTTTTTTAAGGGAGATGTAAGATATGGAGAGTGTATATCTTTAAAAATTAATGATCAAGCCACAGGAAGCTGTATCTTGTATGGTATACCTTGCTTCTAGAGAGTTCAGTTTGAGAAGTGGTACTGTGGACATTAAATGGTATCCTCACTGTCTCTTACTTACCGCTCGGAGATGGGAGTTCATTATTGTTTTATCATGCAACTTTGTGTCTGTGTATTTCATATGTTATTAATGGGCACTGTCCTCCATGCTTAACACAGTTAATAAGGTATAAATAAATATACATTTTGTAAGGGCATTAACAAACATTAAAAGGGAGTTAGCAGGAGTGATCAAAATGGGAAACAAGGGTATTTTAGGTATATTTTATAAAGAAGAGAGAGAATTACACTGGTTGAATAAAGACTGGAGAGAGATCACTGAAGACTGAGAGAAAACAGATAATAAATGCTTTGTTTCAGTCTTCACAAAAAAAAAGAATGTAGTTATGGGAGAGTGCCATCTAAGGAAGGAGGCAAGGCAGTGTGAAGAAAATAATGGACAGACACCAAAGCAGAGATGAAGAAGGTTCAGAGAGAAATGGCTTCACCAAGGGAGGATAGGAACCAGATGGACTTTCTCCCAGTGTCCTCAGAAATCTGTCCAGTACATTTTCAGGTTCCCTCACTGACATTTTCACCAGATCTCTGGCTAAAGCATAACTTCAAGAGGACCAGAAAACAGAGTTATAGTACCTTTGTACAAACATGGGGCAGAAAAACTCTGAGGATCTACAGGCCTGTTACCTTAATAATAGTACCAGAAAAAGTCATAGAGAGAATCCTGAGAAGTTTGTCATCATTTCTAGAAGACAACAATTAGCAAGATAGCAATCAATTTGGGTTCATTCTCAGAAGAAGATATTAGTGAAATGTTATGTAGATTTATGACTGGATTGCAACTGGACTTGACAAGAGAGCACTAGTAGATGTAGTCTACCTGGATGTCAGCAAGGCCTTTGACTTGGTCCTACCCAGGAGGATTACAAGAAAACTGGAAGAGCTGGGGGTGGGATCAAGACTGAGGAGTCAGGCCAGTGCATGATTGAATGGCAAGACACAGAGAGTTGTGATGAGAGGAAAAAAGCCATGCATTAGGAAAGTGAATCATGGAGGTCTGTAGTAGATCCAGTGCTCTTCAGTGTGTTTATATCAGGCATTTATGAGAAAATGAAGAACAAGATCAACCTGCCTGCTAATGATGCAAAGAAAGATGTAGCAGTGCAGGATAAGAGAGGAGCCTAGTAAACAATTTGTAAAGGTCAAACATGTGGACAGAAATGTGGTAGCTGAGGTTCAGTAAAGAGACTGTACTTAAGCCAGAACAGTTCTGCAGGAAAGTGTCAGCTACAAGAAACAGAAATGATGAAAGAAAATGGTTCAGAAGTCTTGATGAGGCCAGACTAGACCACTGGCAGTACAGTAGGAGACAGCAGTAACAACAAACAGAATGTTTGAGTAAATCCACAGAGAAAAAGATTCTAAAAGCAACAAGGTATTGCTTTCATTGTAAAGGGCCTAGGCCAGACCATACTTTCAGAACTGCGTTTAGTTCTAGAAGCCATATAAGGAAAAGGACAGCTTGCGGCAAGAAGGAATTTATAGGAAAGCTACCAGAAAGATTTGTGAGATGAAGGAGAAAGAACATAACTAGAGGCTTTTATCACTTGATAACAAAAGACACTGGGGGTAGACATGATATTAGTGAACATGTTCAATTTGGGGACATGTGAAGGGGTCATTGTGAACATTAAGGACAGGGAGGGAAAAAGGGAAGCAGATAGCTCAGACAGCAGATCATATGGACTAACTACTCCCTCAGTCTTCAAACTTTCATTACACAGCAAGGGTGGTATAACTATAGAATGGATTGCCCAAAAGACTGGTGGAGACGCAATGCACTGCAACATTCAAGAGGGTATGAGACAGGTGAAAAAGAGTAAGCAGGAAACTAGGGATTGAAGGGAGACAGAATGTTAAATCACTTGAAATGGCAGATTGGATATGCCTTATTTTCTATATTTTCATTAAATTTACTTATTAGTAAATTTTTAAGATACTGTTTACAAATAAACGTATTAGACTTTCTCATCTTTAGCACTGTATGGTATTCTTTTTTACTGGAAATTTACCATAGTCTAATATTTCATTTGATGTCATACATTACTACTTATTTGTATATTTCACATTTACTTGTCCATACAGTTTAATAATAAAGTAAATCTTGAACTATAACTTGCATAAAGTATTACTATGCTCTGTACTGCCTATTCCATTGTCTTATGCATGCTGAGAGTAATATGAAAAAACCCACAATTTACTGAAGCTTAAGTCTGTCACTTTTATGTGTGTTACTATGCATATTACACTGTGCATTGTGCTATCCATGTTACAATATGCTTGTTTGAAGGCAGGAATTTGGCTCCCACACATAGGTTCACAATATCTGGAATGCATTTAAGGGATATCCAGATCATAGATAAAGAGTCAATAGGCCAGTCCACTGACCCAGAGAACAGATAGTATAAATATTAAATAATCACTGACATGAATAATGAAACAGTGGTTCTATAATTACACATTTTCTTTGTGAGTTCTAATGTGCATTATATAACTGCTCCATATGATTCTGAAAACCTAGATCCCTAGGAAAGTAGCACAGTTTGCCATTAAGTCTGTTTTAGCACATGGTATCCGAAGAAATGTTGTTTTCATGACATAAGTCAAACTCCCCTTGCAAGAGAAGTAAATTTAGTAAAATCAGATTACTCTTTTATTCACAGCACAGACTCCTCATTTTGAGCAGAGTGTCTCCTCTGATTATTGTGACATGGAAAGTTTACTATAATGTGGTCATTCATCAGAACAAAATATAGCCCAAGGAATGAGAATTGCATATGGAAGTCAAATAAAATGATTTACAGTTCTGTAACCTGCACTGTACTTAAGCCGTAAATTATTTCTTCATATGTGAATAACACAGGAACCTGGTTTGACATCTGAAAATAAACAGAAATGAATAAGAAAGTCCCAAATCACAAAGGCACTTTGGAAATAAGAGGCATTTGTTCTTAGAATCTGTTATTTAACAATCACAGACAATACAACAATCTCTGCAGGTAGATCAAGGCCTAAAGTTACCGAATGTTCAGAATTAAATGCTCTTGTGAACACTTAGGTGTACATACTAGTCTAACCAGTGGCATTCTCTTGTTACTAGAAACATATTTCCTTGCAATGATCATAAATGATTGTTTAAACAGGGACATGCCAAAAAGATCATTGCCAAAAGCTTCTTTTTCAACATCCCTTAATACATGATTGGAATGCATACAAGTCCTGAGGAGCAGAGCTGCCATAATCCCTAACTTTTAAAATTAGGGAGACCCCAGAAGTCAAGGATATCCTTTTTTTTTCTTAAGTACCTTCCTTTTCTTTCTTTCTTTCCTTGTTTGTGTTTTGCTCTTCAAGTTAAAATTCAAGGGGTACCAGGTCATGGGATGCTATAGACTAAGAAGGCTAGCTACAGCTCTGTGTGTCAGTTAAGGCAGGAGTTCAGTATCATGGATGCTGATGAAGCTGTTGAGGTTTGTAATTAGGCCTTGATGTCTTCTCTTGATTCCCTAGTCCAAAGTAGTGAAGCTTTAGTCATCCTCTGGCATGTGACACATTTTACTATCTTCATCACCAAGCACTAAAACAGGCCTGGATTACTCCCATTATTAAGAAGGCAGGCTTGGATGATGATACTCTGGTTAATTAAATACCTATCTCAAGCCTCCCCCTTTGTTGGTAAGGGTCTAGTGAAGGTTTTTATTGTGCAACTGGATTCCTGCTTCAATGCTAATCAAATTTATAATCCATTCTAGTCCTGTTATCTCTTCAGACACACTGCAGGTCTGCCCTTATCAGTGTGTTTAATAATCTCCTTGTGACTAGGGATCATTGCTGTTATTCTTTCTTGGTATTCCTAGATATGTTTTCGAATTACATGCTGTGGACTATGAGATTCTGCTGAGAGGTTGAATTTTAGATGTTGGACTGCCATGGTCTGCCTCCTGTCTTTCAGTCTGAACTTAGACATTTGAGTCTTGATTTATTACATCTTTTCCTTTCCATCTAACATGTAGAGTGATATAGGCTTCACATTCTGAGCCCACTATTGTTCACTGTATGTTGCTACCATGAGAAGTCATTCAAGGGAAATGGTTAATCTAGCTTGGTTAAATGCATGGCATACTGCTTTATCGTTCCTTTCCTCAGTGTTCTAGGACTGCCCTATACCAGCTTGCTTCAGACTTGCAATGCATCCAAAACTGGATGATTGACACTCAGTTGAAGCTTGATATCCGATGTGTGTTATGGACTTTCATGCCATCAATCTTAATTTTGTCCTAGGATATTATCTACAATGTTGACAAAGTGAAATTTATGTTCAGAGTGTGGAATCTAGGGGTGATAAATTTGACAAATGATTCACCCTTAGGGATCAAGTATCTTCCACTGTCTCATATTATCACCTGGAAATATTTGCCTCGGGAAACATCTTTCTCCTTAGCTGATTTACCTTTGGTAGCTGATGTTTTAGTCTCCTTACTGCTATGCCTTTTACCTGGGGCTGGCAAACTTATTGCCTTCAGAGTAGCCTAGCACTAAAGAATAGTGAACTGAGCGAGCCACCTGGTATTTAAAGTCTGTAAGGCTCCACCCCTGCAGAAGCTGGCCTATCAAAATGCATCCAGCACCCTCTCCATAGAAACTGGCCAGACAAAAATCAAGTGCAACCTAATGATCTCACTATTGCCAAGAGATACCACTGGAACACTTCTCTAAGTAAAATCATCAGCTGATATCAGCTGATATGCCAAGTGGTGAGCTCACAATTAAATTCAAGCAATTTCATGAAACTTTCTCACAGGACTAATGAAATATACCTCAAAAAGACATAGTTGTTTGTTGTTAACAATCTGCTAAGCAAAATAAATTAATTTTCCACAATATCAGTGATGATAACCTGAATTATATGATTCTTAGTTAATAATTTACCAAAAATATACGGAATTACATAGACACAAGTATGATATAACAGTAATAGGAAAACTGTTCTACTGCTTGATCAGAGATGCTTACTTACTGGGCAACACTGTGGTGCTGAGATTAGTATAACTCAATGTCCAGATTTATCTCAAAATTTTGGTCTGGTCTTCATAAAATGTTTGGTTTTCTGGTAAATCACTGGGATGATGTGAGGAACAAAATTAGCAAATAATGTCAAACATTTGAGTTTCAGACTTCTTGTCCTTTAGAAAATGCATTTTAATACATACCCAGTTATTCTAGCAACTATCTAACTTTATAAGAGCAATATTTAAAATCTGTCCCTATTTTTGGGCCTTTGTACCATCATTATGTCATGCTTTGTCCAGATTTCTTGGGCTAAGAGGTTGAGAAGTATGGTACAACTAACTCATGCTACTTGGTTCCCCTGATATGGTTCTATTCTGGAGTAACTTTTGCATCGAGTATGTATGTAGTTCCTGTGATCTCATGGGTATTTGTGGAGGCTTGCAGTTTAGGCTGGCATCCCAAAAGCATGTTGATGTTAGTACAATGGATAGACTTCAGATATTACCTTAGGTACCTATTAAGTGCGTGTGAGCATGTCATCTGGGCCTGAATCCATGCCTTATCACTGATGCTTGCTAGAACATGTTTCTGTGGCCCTCAACAGAATAATGGATAAGCAGAAAATAAATGAATGTTCAGTTATTTGAGTTTCTTCAGTTAACACAGAACTCTGTTCAATGAAGTGAAAAATAATGAAAGTCTATACATTCACAAAATAGTATTAATTACAGCTTGATTACATTGCAGACCTTTAATTCCAGCATACAGAGCTGATTTCTTCCACCTCCATTTGCCTACTTTGTGACTGTGAACAATTTACCTGACTGGACAGTTTTCCCAGGTTATCCCTAAAAATAGACAGTTTCCAATGGACATAGCTGGTTAAGAAGTGAATAAAATAAAGGCAAATAAAACATTCTGTCTGCACAATAAGAAAATGATGCATATACTCATTTCTAAAAGTAATTGTCTTCTACTACAAATGGAAAAATATTTCAGAAATGCATAGAGATATAACTAACAATGGCTGAAACATAAATGAAGACAATGAGAAATTATTTACAAATATATCTTTATCCATATACATAATCAAGACCTTCAGATTTATCATTTTGTATTATCTCCTGTTTAGTCTCCTCCCATATATCCTTAGCTGCCCCAATAGAATCCTTATTAATCCATACATCAAAATACTTCATCTTATGATGGCCCAATAGATATGAGTATTGCTGAACCAATTCATATGTGGTTACATTGTTTACCACTACAGCCATTGTTTTATCTTTGTTAATTTTATATTCTGAAAGCTATCTCAGAATGTTCCACAGCACTGTAATACCTGAAGGTATCAAGTACAACATAATATCATATATGACTTAAGCTAAAATTTCTTGATTACTATAACAATTATATCATTGAATTTGAGAATTCCTTATTTTGTTTGCCAATGGCTCTAACTACAAAGCTAATAACAACCATGAAAGAGAACACCCCTGTCACAGATCACATTTTGAAGTCCACCTTGTCATACAGAAAACCTGTCTCCTTAATTCTTGCTCTTCACCCTTCATATAACTTTTTAATCAACTCTATTATTCTATCACGGAGCACAAGTGCTACCATTGCCCAACTCATAAAATCTCAAATGACTCTACTGAAGGCCATCTCTGCATCAAGACCCACCAACAACAGTAGGGTTTTCTTTCACTTTGCTTCCCTCTGGATCATCATTGTTCTACAAATGTTATCAAATGTTTTAACTCCCCTCCACAAAGCCAGCTAATGGCTAGTTCACACACAACTTTATGTGTAGAACTATGTGGATAGCCAGGTCAAATCTAGTCCAATACTGAGTGATATCTAACATCAAAAAAGGTTTTGGAAAGCAAACTGTTAGGTTGAGTAAGTAAGCTGAAAGTGAAAGGAATACAGTTGGCAATGTGGAAGATTTCAGTTTCAAGAAAAAGTAAATTTCTACATTGCAGCAATGATATTATTTCTAAAATTACCGGACTTAATGGTTTTGTCATTGCTAGTGGTATCCATATGACTTAGCTTCCAAGGCCACCTACCTTCAGTTTTCAGGTCTTATGTTGCTTAGTGTCACCTTTCTAGAAATCTGACTAAACTGCAACAGTGTCCACCAATGTCTATAATGAGGATATTTGAAGGAGTTTCTCCAAAAACCCAGTCAACATTTTTACTGAGCCTTTCCTCCCTCTTTTCAAATTAAATGTGCCCTTCCATTCACACACATACATACACACACACACACACACACACACACACACACACACACACACACACACACACACACACACACACACACACACACACACACACACACACACACACACACACACACACACACACACACACACACACACACACACAGAGTACTGTCTCTGACAATCACCACTGAGCATGGCACTAAAAGTGTTCTCATTCAGGCCATTAATAGTCCACTGTTTCAAATCCTGTCTAAAATATCATTGTTTAAGAATTCTAAGATTAATTCCCAAAATAATGGACCATTATAACCTGTCCTCCAAGTCCACAAACAAGTTTACCAACACAAATTCCAGCAAAGCTATTGTCACAGTCTCCACCACCTCACAATGCATCCATAGGGGCTGCATACTAGCCATATGCCCTGCCTAGTATAGAGCTGAGGGTTTAACATAGGTAAACCCTTCAGTTACAGGATTTTTCTGATTTTTTATGTTCACTGGACTAAACACCTACATCATATTTAATTATCTTCACCGTCAATTCATTGGGTTCCTTCCACCCCCCCCCCCCCTCCATGCTACCAGTGTTGAAATGAGACGGATCCCTCCCACATCCCACAGAAAAACATGTGATCCACACCATGTCAGGCTCATGACACATAATTTTCATGACAATTGAAGTCATAATCAGCACATCTCCATGATGTTATACTTATGAAAAGATTAACATTGTGGGGAATGATTCTCAATGCATCATGACTGCCACTATCCTGTTCTTCTCATCAGAAATAAGGACTTTGGCTATCAGGAAAAACATATGGAAATCATTATAAGTACCCTTTATTAGGAAAATGTTGTATATGATTGTGAGGCTTGACCCACCCTATCTCTGCATAGTCTGGTTGCTTCTACTTTTCTCAACTTTGTTTTCTGTAATACCAAAACTGTGAAATGCAAACTGAAAAAAAGTAAATGTAGAGGATTGCATTAATAACTTTTGTGGGAGTTCCTGGCCTTATCATTATACATAACAAATGAATGTTCCCTCTTCCCTTAGTATCTCGTAAGAAGAATAAGCAGAAAATAATCCCCACTATTAAGTGCAAAAGTAATAAACAATAACCATAGTAAAACTGAGAACTCCAACACAGCAGTGAGCATCAATATTGACCACTGCAAAATAAACTTAGAGGGTATTCTTAAAAGACCCTCACAATCTCAATCTCATACATCACAAAGAAAAGAGGAAGAATTAAATTATGCTAGTCCTAACTCCATTTAAAGAGATGCACCAATAAATACAACATGCAACCCCTCCCTCCTTCCAGGCATAGCCTGCCAAAAAGAAATCACAGATCCAAAGTGCTGACATTTCATGTAAAATAAACCAATCAACCTGCATAACATATACATTTCCCAGACTTTCATTCAGCTAGTAAAGCCTTTTAAATGCAAACTTCTTTCAGGTCAGATTTCTTGCGTATCATGATTTCATAGCATTGTCTTTTTTGTGAAGATACAAGTAGTTCAAATGATTCTAGATCCTTTAGTTATATATACAGATCAGATATATTTTCATCAACTAAAGAAGAAGCTGTGGACCATAATTAAAAATACTTCAAGTAATCTATTTGGTAGGGAAAGAGGGCAAGAGCCGAGTAGGATAACTTATTGGTCTCCATAGAACTGGATGTATTAGCTAACAGGATTTGAGGGGGTATCTTAGAACTATACTATTAATACATAACACAAGCAGAAGGATAGAAATCATGATAAAATGGGGGGGTCAACAAATAAGGAAAAAGTAGAATTTTGGATGTAGACCCTTAAGGAGAATAACAACCACCATGCATAATATTATATTTTAACAACAGAAAGCATTTTATGAACTAAACCAAAACAAGAATGGAGAAAGGAGACATTACCAATAGGGTAACTGCAAGTAGTGGCATAGAAAACATGCAAGAGGGGGCTGGATTTTTTGGAAAAAATTAGCAAAGGAGCCAAGTTAGTGGAAGTGTTAAGTGAAAAATTGGGTCTGCTTTAGATTTTAGTTAAGTCTAGAATGGAAGTTGCTGTTAAAAAAGGGATAATTATTATGGCGTATAAAATATTCCATGATAACTATTAGAATCAATCAGAAGAGGTAAGAGAAGAATGGGAAGAAAAAATACAAAGGCAACATTTGAAGGGACAAAGAAAGATACTTGAATGTCTCCCAAGTATACAACAAAGTCCAGATGGTTTAGGATTTTTGAATGTAAGCATGAAAAGGTATTTTTATATCCCAGGTGGACTTAACATCTACCCAAGGAAAACTTATGTAAATTGCTGGAGATGTGAAAGGAAAGAGAAAGGTAACTGGGAAATGTTTTGTTGGAATGTAATGAGCTGATAGATTTTAAAACTTCACTACAGAGTAATTTGCCAGAAATATTTTGGGAATAAATGATTGTAACTAAGAAAATTAATATTTTAAACTAGGTATGAGATCTGAATTTCCTAGATGTAACAATGCCTTGCTAAGTTTAATGCTATTGGCTGCCAAAAAAAAAATTACTAGAAAATGAAAATCAAAAACTAAGCCAATCATAACTGAAATATTGAATTCTGTAAAGCAGATAAAATCATTTTTAAAGAAGGGAAGGAGTAAATTGCAAATAAGTGGAATTTTTGAAGAAAATTGTTATAGATTTAATACACACACACACACACACACACACACACACACACACACACACACACACACATATATATATATATATATATATATATACAGAAAGTAAAACATTCATTATCACATACTGCTATGCAATGTTAGGAATACATCGATTCAACAAGGTAATCTTATGCAATTAACTTATTAAGAGTCTTGGTATTTCAAGGCTATCCCAACAACAGAAAGTCTTGTTATGATTTATAGATCTTATTCAAATCACTTATTTTTCAGTTTTACATGGCAATGCTGTTAAATTTAAAAATTCTTTGAAAGCAGGAACTGAGTTTGATTTCCAGTTTTTTGTAATAATTTTTCTAGCTACTGCCAAAAGATTCTAAAACATTTTTTGTTGTTTGGCTTTTACAGATAAAGGAAGTGGAACATTAACTAGATCAATAATACTAATGAAAGAACAATTATCAGACTATAACCTCTTAAAACATACTTATCTCTTCCAAATATACATTTATATTTTTACAATCCATAAACACATGATCAGTCAGCTTTTATATCTTTACTACATCTCCAACAAACTGAGGAAGTCATAAGTTTGACTAATTTAAATAATAACATTTTATTCTTGCCATCTATTGAGTCAATTCACTATTATTTAAAAAGTTGCAGAATTCTGCATCAGAATTATTATTATTTATATGTAACTTATATAACTTGGACAAGCTTCCTTTGTAGGTCAACTAACCTTCGGTCATACTATTCATTTATTCATATAATGGGAGATTAGTGTTCTGTTCCTCTTACCCACGGTAGTGGTGCTGTGGTAGCGTTGTCGCCTCACAGCAAGACGTTGTTGCGTTCGATTCTCAGCTAGAGCATCTTCTGTGTGGAGGCATGAGTGAATGGGCGTGCCTTCGTTGAAGGTTGTGCATCAGGGCTGGTAACTCGGCACATAAAAATCCACTACCAAACATTAGCGGACCGGAGTTCCGCTGTGGCGACCCCTAACCGGGATAAGCTGAAAGACACTACAACAAGTTTTCTGTTCCTCTTCACTCATATCACCTACAAATTCATTTATATTTTTACCACTGGATAATATTAAGTAGTTAACAGATTCATCTAGCTCATCATCACTAATGAAATACTCTGGGACTTGGCTTTTCTTCAAATCAATCAGAGCATGATACTAATCCATTCCTTTTTAGTAAACTCATTTTAACATTGTTCTGAGTTTCTTTAAATCTAGAGTTATGGGCAAAGGGAAAGGATACAAATTTCCATTTTTATAATAATGGGGTTTTAAAAACATATTTCTTAACTGTTTTAAGAATTGATATATATGCAGAATCTAAATATTGAAATGAATTTCCTTATAACGTAAGAAAAAAAAATGAATGGAAGGAACTGATGACTGTAGCACCTTATTTTATGGACAAGATTAAGCGCTTTTGTCATTGATAAACAGGGACTTCATCAGAATAACTATATAACACAATCCAAATATATATATATATGTATATATATATATATATATATATATATATATATATAAACTAAATAAAACCACATGACCAGCCTAACTGGTGACTAATTAATAAAATTTAAAGAAACACTAACAACTGAGTATCCATGTTGAAATATACACTAAACTAGACTTTGAATCACACAATGTAAAGCAATAAAACAAACCAAGGTAAAATTACTATAAATATTGAACATTCATGTAATATAAAATCCATAACATAAAATGTGCACACATTGAATGAACAATACTCAAGCTCACATAAAAGCATAAATCTATGTCAACCCAGTCTCTGTAAGCAAACTCAGCCTTTAATTTCAAAACACTGCTTATAGAGATCATCTCATTGAGCCCTGGGAGAATGGTGGCATTACATTTCAACTGCCACCTCAGTTCCTTGTATTCGAAATAAAGGTTAGAAGGCCCACCTCTGAGTCCTAGGTCAACCTGATCAATGGCAATGACATTAAAATTGTGAGTGGGTAGTTTTTAATATACTTGGTCAGTACATTCCTGTTGTCACCTCATTGGATGTCATACAAGTCTTGGTAAATCCCTGCTCTTGAATAGCCTTTTTGTTTTTCCAATGTAAAAACATTTACATCTTTGGCACTTTGCAACATGAACAATTCCCCCCTACTGTTGCAGTAAAAACTGTGTGTGAGTTTAATAGCCCCAATGTTTTGAATATAAACCTCAGATGCTTCCAATATATATATATATATATATATATATATATATATATATATATATGTGTGTGTGTGTGTGTGTGTGTGTGTGTATTGGGAGCAATGACCACATTTAACCACCACCCATGGGGATCTCTCCAGGAGGGTTTTAAAACAAATGTCTTTCTTATAGACAATGACTAGTTTTGTCCCCATCTTGCATAGGTGGCCTCAATCCACCACAAAAATACTTCAATTTTTATTGATAATGCATTTAAAATGTATATTGTAAGGTAACACTAAGTATGTTGTTGGAGGATACTGAATCACTGTCCCTGTTAGTCCCAAGACTACTGACACCAGTACCCAGCAGAGGGGAGAAGTGTCCCTGTTGTTTTTTTTCCCATTGTGCAAGAACTGCGTTTGCAAACACAGGGGTGCATATGACTCCCATTGCTACCACTTTCCCCTGCCTGAATAACTGATTTTCAAATACTATAAAATTATTCTTGAGGATGGCCTCCATAAGTGTTCTAAGGGTGTGAATCTTTGTATGGTCAAAACCAGAAATGGTACATAAGAAATCATAGAACAACTCAAAGCCTTCTTCATGAGAAATAGCTGAAAATAAACCCTAGACATCTATAGTGACGAACACCAGATTGTCCAAATATAGGTTGTTAAATACCTTGAATAAAAATTCCCAGGAGTCCTTGTATAACTACATATGATTGCCAAATACCCCTTTTGTGTGGTAGTCTACAAAGTAGGCCACCTTCTAAGGTAAATTTTATTAACCAGATGAAAGGATTCTTATGTATTTCTGGTATATCATATTTGGTTAAATTATAAGAATTTAATATAATCTGCTCTTGAATGGTTTTCCATTGACTAGTATAATTTGGATATATGCAGAGTATAATAGAGTTAAAATTCTCAGTAATGAAATAAAATTCTCCCTTTGGAAAGCTAATGCTACCATACTCCCATAATCTTATATTATTTCTATAAGCAATTCTTGTCTTTTTATGATACCAAAAGAATGAAGTTAACATTTTTCCATTTCCATTAAAAGTTTTTTTTGTCAGGTATGAAAGCTATTGAATGCAAAATCTGGGGTAATATAATCATTTTAATAAGTACTAACCTATCCTCAAAAGTAAAACGAAAAATCATTTCATTTTGTAATATTACGTGACAGTTCAATTATTTTTTCAAAATTATTAATAATCTTACTCACATCTTGATCGAGTTTTATTCCTAAATATTTTAGTTCTTTTTCTTCTCAGTTATACTTATCTTCATCTTTAAAATTGCTATCTAGCAACTGATTTATCACTAAACTTTCAGTTTTATTATTAAATTTCAGCAGTGGTACTTCTTAAAACATTAAGTTCCTTATCTATTTCTTTGATTGAATAATTTAAATATCCCATAGTTAGTAAAATATCATCTGCAAAATGCTGTATTTTAGATTGACAATCCTAATTAATTGAGAATGCAGCAATTGTCATTGTGTCTTATATTATTAACTAAGGGTTCAATAACTAATGCAAATAGTAGAGGAGACAAGGGACACCCTTACTTTGTATCTTTGTTTGAAGGGAACCCTTGAGAAATGTAAGATGCAATTTTAACACCTGCTTTGTAGTCTCTATACAAGTTTGTTTTTAATATTCCAATAAATTGTTCTGGAATGCAAACACTTCTAAAGTTTTAAACAAGTAGTTCCAATATACAGAAAGAAAATCTCTCTCGATATCTAAGTTAATTTGGACCAATTTTTTTGTTCATTCCTTGTGCTAAATCTAAGATAGTTACTACCCATTTTTATATTATTGTAAGTTAATCTACTATATCTCTTAATCTTGTAGCAAAGATGGAAGTAAATATTTTACAGTCTACATGTAATAATGAAATAGATCTATATGAGGAAACTAACCTATTATTCTTTCCTTATTTGAGTATAGGCAAGATTACTGAAAATTTCCACCAGGGAGAAATAATTTTGTCACTCTGAATTATCCTGAAAACATCACTCATAAATTCTAAAATATTTAAAGGAAGCAGAATATATAATTTCATATTTTAACAAACTAACCCTAGGGTTTTACCATTATTCCCCTTTTTAAAAGCTTCTTTAACTTTAAGGGTAATTGGCTTATTCAGCAGAGATATTTGTTGGTCATTAAATTTGTAACATTTTTCTTTAAAAAATCCTTATGAATGTTATAATCATTATGATTTTTATTTTATCTTTATTAAGATCCTTATGGATTTTTTTAATGTATTAAACATTTCCTCTGTGTTTGAAGTAAGCATATTAATGTGAGGAGTTCAGAAATTAATGATTTGTGCCTTTTTTGCTTAACATCTTACTACTATTAACTAATCTATTGAAAGTTTTTGAAGTCATTGCATAACTGTAATTTTATTTTTTCTAAAGCTATCTCCACTTTCTGCATTAAAATTGTTTGATATTTTTCATTGTTTTAATGACCTTAGTATTACCTATTTTTTTTTTGTTTGTTGTTTAGTTCTCACTTTATGTATTTCATCTGGTATTTTTAATAACTTCCTATCCCACTCTTTCATTTTATTACTAGCTCATCTTCCCATTCTATCTTTCATATGCATTTTTAAGGAATCCTGTAATATGACTTTACTATCTTGACCATCATCATTCAGAGAGAAAAAAAACTCTCAATTTACTACTTAAGGTAATTTTAAATTCTTTTAATTTCATCATATATACTGGGATTCTATAAAAAAAATCTGAACTTTCCTTGTATCCATTAATATATTAATACTTCTACATTCTGATCAGATAAAAGACAAGGAATTATTTTAAAATAATTTACTTTCTTATGTAAACTTGTAGAGGCATAAATTGTATCAGCTCCAGTTTGCATCCATCATGCGTAAAAATGTGTGAAATCAATTACTTGTCTTCTGCTTTTACTATTAAATCAACTAAATTATTATTGATAATCTACCTGTTTAGTCCTTTACCTGATGCTAGAATTTGTGCTTTCTTGTATTATCATGTGTCTTTCATACTAGATATGCATTTAAAATCCCCTGCTAAAATTAAACTACCTTTTCAATGACTTTGTAATAAGTTTAAGTGATCTTTAGCCACTCTTGCACCTATTCCAGCAAGCCAGTAAAATTGGCTGGGTATATAGTTTGCCATTATGTTTAATTACTGCAAAAGTATATATATTCCTTTGGGATTATTAATGGATCCCATGACGCTATGCACTATAGAAGACTTTTTTCCAAAGTATAGCAGCTCCTCCACTCATTTTGTTAAAAGAAGTGGATGATAATGTTTTGTAACCTAAGTTATTTAAATATTGTATCTCTTTATCTATCAGAATAGTCTCTTGCAAGAATATAATGTCTCATCTGTTTATTGTTAGATATCTCATTAATAATTTCCTTTTGTTGCCATTATTTAATCCATTTACCTTAATAGATTGAAACTATCCATGTTGCGTATTTGAAAAGTTTTCTTTTAAGAGATAATATGACACATTAATGTAGTTGTATATGTTGTTGTTTGTCTTTCGGCTTTTCCCTGTTAGGGGTCACCACAGCGGAACTCTGGTCTACTAATGATTGGCAGTAGAGTTTTACAGTGCCGAGTTGCCAGCTCGACGCCCGCCCATTCATGCATGTCTTTCGGAACACCACTCGACCGCGGGGAGGACATGCAGACTCCACACAGAGGGCACTCCCCACACTCCAGCTGAGAATCGAATGGGAGAACCTCTTGCTGTGAGGCAACAAGAGGTTCTCAAGACTCTAATATATTCCTCCAACAGTATCTTAACATTCCACATTTTTTTTAATTCTTCCTTTCTACAAACTAATGTACTAAAAAACATAAATAACAAACAGAAACAATCTACAACTGTCACTATATATACTACTAATAAAAGGCAACTTATCCTGGATACTGAAGTTCCTAGTTTTCCTATCAAACAAACTACTATAGCATCTCTCTACTTATCAATGCATAAAAAAATCATCAAAAATAGCCAAAAGCTATCATGACTTATATATAATATTATATTAATTATTTGCAAGTTACAAATAATAACAAACTATTAATTTAGTTATACATTTTGACATTTACAACTATTCCACCATAACTACATTAAAGTTTAATAATCCTCTTCTATTAATCACAAACATTAAATATTCTGACAAATAATGTACTATATCCATATTTGTGTAATAGTATAATTAGCCATTAAATATTCCTAAATTATTTGCTAATTCAATATTACTATAACTAAATCTCTAAATAAATAAGATGAATAGATTGGAACAGAAAGATATTTGTAAACGTACAGGTGACAGGTAAGCTCATCTTACTAAACTATTATACAATAAGAAAAATCAATGCATGTATACATTTATCATGTTAAAAGATATACACTTAGTTTATAGCTGTAACAAAAGCTCTGAATTAATGTTAAAACATATAAGTGTCTATATCTTAAAGCTGTGTAACACTGCTAATATGATAAATATCAAAATATTTAAAAAATGATTTAGCTTATTAAATGAATTCATAAAAAACATGTACATTGCTAAGGATCATAGGTTCATATGTGTTTACTAGGCTAATGACCACAGGGGCCTTTTTTAAGCCTAGCCATGCATCCCAAAACTCTGACAAGTACTGGTACCCTTAGTAATGTAAACAGGGGCTTGGGAGGTGAAACATTTGCAATTAGCAGCCTGGGAGATGAACCATTTACAGGCTGCCTCTGTCCATTAGAGACATAAATGCCAAACCAGGGGTGAATTTCCTGTTCCCCATCCAATTGTCCAAGTTACATTTGAATTGGGTTAGGGAGGAGCTCTGCTTCACATGGATTGGAAGCCTGTTCCAGAGAAGGGGTAAATCTCTGGGATACATACCTTTCTCTCCACATGTCCTATTTATACCATGGGCAAAGTTTAAGTCTTTAGAATGGGTAATTTGATGTTTGTTTTGCAAACAGAGGTCCATCAGAGTGGGGTCTGACAATACTTGTATGCCAGGCATAGATCTCACCTCAAGAGGCAGTAGAAGACAAAATGCAGGGATAGGGCCTTGATATGGTCTGCATAGGACCTGTTACTTATGCCCTGTATTCTTTTAGTGAGAAACCTCTGTGGACATTCCAATTGTTGGATATGCCTGGTTAGATACATACCAAAAGGGCATTGTACTCAGTGATAGGTCTAATAAATGCCAAATACAGTGGAACAATTAATTACTTGGATTGAGATGCCATACCTTTGTTTATAAGTTGTGCAACATAGAATGATTTCCTCACTACTGTAGACAAGTGATGGTCAAAGGCTAGATTACTGTCTATGTGTGTCCCCAAGTCCCTGATGACTGGGACAATTCTTATGGGTGTGTTGTCAACATGATAGTTACCAGGGATAGATGACTTCCTGAAGGGTACTATTATATAATACTTGGCATTTAGTTTTAGTCCATGCATCTGGCATCAGTTGTTTGTCTATGTCAGCCCTTCCTGGAGAAACTTTGTGTCAGTGGGTGATTCAATGATGGCTCCTAATTTGTAATCATCTGCAAATTTAGTCAGCTAGAAGCCACTGACATTCCCCTTGCCATCAGAGAAGTAAATGCCAAAAGGGAGTGGTCCCAGGATGGATCCTTGAGGGACTTAACTTGTGACTGGCCTACTTGTAGAGGTGGACTTTCCAATTCTAACTTCAAGGATACTGTCTGTGAGCCAGATGGCTATCCACTGGTTACATAAGGGTCTTTTCCTTACCTCTTAAGTTTGTCAACAATGCCAGAGTGGGGGATTGTGTCTAATGACTTGGGTAGGAAGTGCGAACCATTTTGTCCACATCCATTTCTTTGGTGAGCTTTGGTTAGGTCCAGTGTCTGTAGGTTTCCCATGATAATTATTTTGATGGCTTTGCATATGAGACTAGTAAGACTTATGGGTCTGTGGTTTCCAGGGTCTGTAGATGGCCAACCTTTGTGCAGAGGGATGACTGTTGCTGTTCACTATTCAGGAGGCAGTAAGCCTGTTTGGAGGTTACAGTTAAATAGCAATTTAGAAGGCATTCTGGGATATTGTCTGGGCCCATTGATGCAGTGCTCTTGGCCTTAGATAGAGACCATTAAGGACCTGTTCCCTAGTCATAGCAGGGATGGTTATATTTGATGGTATTGCCTGAGGAAAGATTGATGGGGAGAGAGGGGTAAAGTTGGAGGTGAATTTGCCAGCCAGTAGGTTTGCTATATTTTATGGTTCAGTATAGATAGATCTATTCACATTGAGCTCTGCACACAATTGTGTATTGCCTTTGAGGTTGTGGACATGGCTAAAGAATGTCTTGTGGGTGTCTAGGAGGCCAAATTTACATCAAATTTGGCTCTGGTAGACATAATTGTCCTCCGAGTTGTTTGTTTAGTTTGATGAGTGTGGTTTTAACCTACTTGGTATTGCACCTCCTAATTTCTGCCATGATTTTCTTCCTTCTCTTATACAGACTATTGATTCTAGTTGTCTACTGATGTACTATGTTCATCTGTAACTATGTTTGTAATTGTTAATTACAATTTTGATCAAATTGTTAATTGTTATGTAAATCCAATGTAACTACTGTCTGTATATTTTAACTGTGGAGCTTTTCTCCCCGGGCCTCCACTGAAAATGGACCTATGTCCAGTCGGACACTCCCAGTCAACAAATAAAAATAACTAAATAAATGTAGATCAATAGAAAATGTCTTGCTATTTTAATGGAGTCAAAAGACAATTGCAGCCTATCTTGTTTTCAAAAGTTACAATATGCTTAATTTAAACCACATTCTCCCTTTCCAGGTTCAAACATCTTCCCTTAAATGTAACACTCAAATTTCAGCTCTGACTTATGAAATAAGTAATTTCTGGTAGTCTTAGTGAATCTATTAACACACAATATTCAAAAAGCTTCAAAGTTCACATGACCAAGTTTCAAATTTCAGCTTTCATAATCTTTTCAAATATTTTTAAGTGAATTTCTATGTAAATTATATGAGATGTTTTACATTCACATTTCTACCATATGCTATATATATATATATATATATATATATATATATATATATATATATATATATATCAGTTTGCAGTGCAGTGGTGCAGCAGTTAACACTGTCACCTCACAGTAAGAATTTCTGGTTCAATTCTCAGCTGAAGTTCCTTTTGTGAGGAATCTGAATGTCCTCCCTGCATTCACATGGGTTTCCTCTGGGTACCCCAGTTTCCTCCAACATTTCAAAGACATATGCATAGAGTGCTTCTCCCTGGGCCTCTGCTGAAAATAGCCTGGTTCCTAGTCAGACTTTCATGGTCAACAAACATTAACTAAAGAAATACATTTTTCTGTCTTATTTCTTCACTGATATTCTACCTTATTTTATATAATTTGCATTTCTAAAATCTCCCATAAAAGAGCTATTTAATCATCAGCTGTCTATTAGAGATTGCAGTATGTGTACATATGTCAATGTACTGATACTGCTCTTTTATTATTACTTAATAGAAGTCTCTTTGTGCATTTGCACACTATTCATAAGATATTTATTTTTCTTAATTATTGTATTATAAGCAATCTAGGCAATATATAAAAAAGAATCAATGCTTATTTCATTTGAATGTGCATTTTTAGCCATTGTGACCTGCTGTTCTGGTTTAAGCTTCACATTATGACAATAGTATTTGATTACAGCATGTGAAAATGATGGCTCACAACACACAACTGCTAAATGCCTCTGTAATTTTCTCAAGCTTTTAATTCTTTTAAACTGGTCTAATCTAACTTTATTCCTTCCCATTAATATGTACAGTTAACGTTAATAACACTACAGCATAAGCTATTAACATTCAGTAAAATGTAAGCAAATTATGTCAGCAACATCTCAATATGAAACAATACTATAGTTTTGGTTTTATCAATTATTCACTTCTGAATAAATATTTTTTTAAACCATCTTATTTTGAGTATATTTCTCATACATATACTTAAACAGAAGTTCAAATCTTTTCTCCTTGTTGTTGCTGCCATGATTAAGGTAGTTCCTGTTTCACATTTATCACTGATGAACGCTGAACTTTTCTAGGATCTGGATTTTCATCAAAATAGCTCAAGGAGCAGGTAGAAAGCAAAGCAAGCAATAAGCAAGCATTTTCACACAACTGGAACATTCTTTTCTTCTCGATATTTTTTAAGTGTTAATTAGTTTGTAAATAACATGTGAAAGCAAAAATTTGCCAGTACTTTAATATTTCTCATTAGTATATTACTTAGATCTGGCATTTAGTTAACACAGCAATGCACATGCTAGGCAAAGTTAAAACAAATAGAATTAAGACTATATAAGTTAAGAATTTAAAGTTACCAATTATATTGCTTGTAATTTAATGACATTCTCTTACAGAAAATATTTGTTTAACATTTAGAAATACATTTATAGGTTTAATTAAATGAAACATGTTAAGTCTTTCACTGCAAATATAGGTAAACTATTTATATTCCTTATCATGTAAAATGCTTTAACTTAAAAATGAATACGTACTTACATGTTTTGAAGCTTAAAAGCCTATACAAACCTTTTACTTAAATGGTAAGTCTATCGTTTCAGAAAATAAAAGTCCTGCAATCGGAGAACAAGTCACTTGTTTTTATGCTTTCTAAATTTTAGAATGAATTCAGCCTACTCTGCCTCTTGAGGGATACAGTGTTCCTATCCATTTCTTTAGTATTAATAAGGATTTTATTTTTGTTAACAAAAGTCAAGGCCTCCTCCAGTGTGTCAAATACTTTAGTTCATTCAGAAAATAATAATTTGATCTTTGCAGGAAACACCAAATGGACTTTAATAATTTTCATTTTAAATTCTTTAATCAGTTGCAAGGTGGATTTTCTTTTGTTCATTACTTTACTGAAATAATCATTGTCAAATTTGACTACATGTTCCCCTATTTTAATAGGTGGGCTAAACCATGCTATTTTAATATTTAATCATTGTAAAAGCTGGACATAAACTTTACTATAATTGAATGTGGTGAGTTTTCCTTCTTTAAAGGTGATCTCAGGGATATATGTGCCATTTTAATTCTGAAAGATAAAGTTTCAAACAGATTTTAATGTTTTATGTTTTATGTAGCCAAGTTGTTAAGAAGTTTGTTATATTGTCTCCCTCATACTTTTCACGTATACCATATATTATGATGTTATTTCATCTCAGTCTGGTTTCTAAATCGTCAACTTTATCTATAAGTTATTTTGTTTTAAAAGGAATTCAGTCTGAGGCTCACTTTCAGTTATTCTCCCTTCATGATCATTTAAAGCTTCTTCCATACTGCTAATTTGTGCACTTTGTTGCTTCATAAGAATTTCTAAATGGTCCATCTTCTTTCTGGAAGATTTCTAATTTGCTATCAAGCATGTCCATTTTAAGTAATACATTTTTACATACTCTATATTACTGACTGGAACTAGATGTCTTTTTTAACAGAAGAATCATGTTGAAGTCTCTTCTCCTTTAACCAAGCAGTTGAAATTCCAACAGGAAAATATAGCTTTTGAATAATTAGAAGTTATAATTCCTTTCTCTGACTATTGCTGAATAAAACTAGCTATCAGGAATGTCAACATTTTATTTTTTGATGATGCTTTCTGTCAGAGAAAAGTTTTTGGTCACAGAGCTTTCACTAATTGCTGCTCTCAGTTAGCCATCTTGGTCACATCCCGTAAATGGAATTTTTGAGAACAATAGGTGCAGCATAATGTTCAGTAGGAGGACTGAAATTTAAGGGATGGCAAGAACTGAGCAATTTATTTAATGTTAGAATGAATAATAATTGTTAAAAAAAGAAAAAAATACATGTAGAATGCATAGAGCTAAAGAAAATTTTTACAATTGTTTGTTTACTTTTCTATAACTGTATGTGTTCCTGTGTCTTTGTCGAAAATGTGTGAAGTTAAAAAACATGTTTAAAAAAACACATTAAAAGGAATATTAATTACATATATTGTTATATGCAATCAAAAGTAAGCTGATTTGCTACACGTGAAAACTGGTCATATATAATTAAGCAAATTGGCACCCATTTTATTGTGTAACAAATGTTTAATATTTTTCTTCCTCAGGTTTTACCCAATCAGAACTAGGCATATACAAGGTACATTTGCATCAAGAATGTATTATTGCTTAGTGAATATTGCCCTCTGGTAACTGCACATGAAAGAGTTACAAATTAAATTATTCCATTGGAAGCTTTTAGCATTGCCAGTTCTTGAAAACAACATGCAAAGGACTGATAAACATCTCATGATGAGAGATGGAGTGCCAAGAAATGTGAGTGGCTAATAAGGGTTGTGACACCATATAGCTGAGAACTACTCCTTCATGGTGTCATTGCATACCCATATAGATTATGTAGCCGGATATGTTAAGAGGTAGTTAGCATAAATAAAAATCCCCAACATTTGCAGCACACATAGCACTATAGGTTGCTTGCTTTGATATGTGTTGTTCCCCAGAGTTGTAGGTCTCATGCTTGTATGTATACATTGACATGCACACACACATACATACATTACACAGAAAAGCATACTCCAGTTGAAAATGACTTACAAAGGTGGAAATGACCATACTAATTAAAACTATCTTTGCAAATAATGCACACACAAATACACACAACTGCAGGGAAAGCTAAAATAATTTTCTCATTTTAATATGTGCAGCATAGGATCATAGGAAATTAATAGGTTATTGACCCTTATAAGCCTAGCCAAGAGTTTAGCCCATGTTTAGACAAGTCAGCACCCAAAGCCCCTGTTCAGCAGGGACACAGGTGGAATCCCAGGGGTGTATTTTCTGTTTGTCATTCTGTTATCCAGGTTGCACTTAAAAAGGGGATAATGAGGTACTCTGATTGACATGGAGAGGGAGTCTATTCCACAGATGGGGGAAGTCTCTGGGACACAAATCTGTCCCGCCAACAAGTTCGATTGATGTCACAGACCAGGTTGAGGTTGTGTGTGCGGGTTACTCGAATGGATCTGGACTTGCAGATATGCAGCAGTCCCATCAAGGTGGGATCTGAGATTGCTTTTTATGCCAGACAGAGATTACCTCTGAGGAGTCTGTATGAAGCTGAGTAGAGAGACAGGGCTTTTAGCCTATCTATGCAGGGTAGATGTTTGAGGCCCTGGATTCTCCTTGTGAAGAACCTCTGTGGTCTGTCCAGCTGCTGCATGTGCTTTGCAAGGTACATGCCAAAGGGGGCATTCTATTTAAGAATTGGCCTTATAAGGGAAGAATACAGGCAAGTTATGACTTCCTTGTCCCTGGATGAGATGCCCTTACATAGGAGGTGGGCCATGTCGAAAGCTTTCTGTACAACGGAAACAAAATGGTGGTGAAAAGACAGGTTACTATCAACCTGGGTGCTCAAATACCGCACGTCTGATTGTGTGCTTAGGACATTGCTGTTAATGTGATAATATGTGGGACTGTCACTCTCCCCAAAGGGGATGATGATGCATTTTTCGGCATTCAGCTTGAGGCCATGTTTCTGGCACCAGTCATTTGTTTGGGTGAGACCCTCTTGGATGACATCTACATCACTTGGGGAATTGATGACTGAGCTCAGCTTGCAGTCCTCTGCAAACTTGGTCAGCCATAGCCCACTGGTTTTGGCCTGCACCTCAGAGAAGTTAATCCTGAATAACAGAGGCCCCAAGACCAATCCCTGAGGTATGCTGCTCATTACAGATCTACTGCTTGAGGTGGCTTCCCCTATTTTGATTAGATGGGTTCTATCAGTGAACTGTTTTGCTACCCATTTAGTAGAATATGGATTGATACTTAGTTGACAGCCTTTATTATTCCTGAGTGGAATAATTTCAAAGGCTTTGGCTAGATCAAGGTAAGTGGTGTGCACTGTCTTCCCCTCATCCATGGCTTTGGTGACTGCCTCAAATAAGTCAACCAGATTTAACAGAGATGACCTCCCCTTGACAAAGCCAAACTGTATGTGGTTGAGTGTTTGGAGGTTGCATTGCTAGGATTATGCACAGTGCACTTTATTTATTTAGTTATTTACTTGTTTGACATTTGTTTACTGGGATGGTCTGACTGGGTCGGAAAGAACCCATTTTCTGCCTGGGCAGAAAAGCTCCACATTACACACAGAGATTTACAAACTTTATACAGAGACATATAGAATTACCTGAGTTACAAGTAAGACAGGCACATTGTTGCAAAGCAGATAAGTATACATTCATATTTTCAAGAAAACACGGTAAAATATACAATTATATGGTGCAAAGTGATGAAGTGCAGATATTTAAGAGTGATTTTATATATATATATATATATATATATATATATATATATATATATATATATATATATATATTTTTTTTTTTTTTTAGGGAAAAGTAGCACTGGAGACAGATTAAGAGAGAGATTTGGTCTGGTCTGTAGAAAGAGATTACCTTGGATCAGTACATGGTCACAGCCAGGAGTTGGCCATGTGTTGTTTCAGTACAGTTTTTAAGGCAAGTAGGTTAGTAGTAGTTCTTGCAGTAAGCTGGAGTGAGTGCCATACTTTTGCAACATAATGGAAGTAGAGGATTTGTTCTGCTGTTTTGGAGGCTTTGGATATAGTGAGAAGCTCTTTATCTATAGACCTAAGTGTGCTGTTTGATTTGTAAGGTTTGAGTTATTATAATTAGTATTAGTTAGAGTTGGGCAGGCTAGGGGTTTGTAGACCATGCTTTGGAGTGTTAGCTGGGTATATAGTAGGTAGTTGGGGAATTCTAGCCAGTTAGTGTCATACAGTAGTCAGTTATAGTTTTTGAGCTGGTGGCAACTTTATTATAGCACCATTCTATTTTGGATATAGAGCAGCTCTGTAAATTTAAGTATTGGTGCACCATAAAGCAAGGAGGGTTGAAGAAAAGTTTTGGCAAGGGTGATTTTGGTAGAAGAGGTTAGGGTGTGTTTGTTTCTGTAAAGTATGCCAAGTTTCTGGTGTTTCTTTTAATGTTTTATTGCATGTGGGGATCAAACTGTAGGTGATCATGTATGACTACACATTGCATCTTGGTGTGGTGGACAGTTTCAATGGTGGTGGTGTCGGCAGAGATAATTTTGAAGTAGTTTAGATCAGTAGTACAGTTTTTTTGGCTGAAAGAGAAGCAGCTTACTTTTTTGGGTTGAGGAATAGCTGGCATTTAGTAAACTATGATTCTACAACAGAAAATATTTGTTGAGTAGTGGAGAGAAGCTGGGGTAGTATGCGAGGTATAGATTATTGTGGAATCATCAGCGTATTGTATGAGTGTTCCACTAGTTGATACAGTATGTAGGTCATTAGTAAAAATATTAAAAAGTAGGGGTCCTAGGATGGATCCTTGTGGGACTCTGGTGGAGTTTAGTAGAAAGGGGCAGATAACATTTGACCATTTTACTGCTTGTCTTCAATTGTGTAAAGTAACTGTAGAACCATTTTAGTGTAGGTGGGGTAACGCCTAGGTTAGAGAGCTGGTTCAAGAGTAAAGAGTATGACACAGTGTCAAATGCCTTTGAGAGGTCAAGAAATAGAGCAGATACATAGCAACCTTTGTCTCTAGCTCTGTTTACAGATTTGGTAAAGGCTAGGAGGGCTGCTGTTATGCTGTGGCTGGAACAAAACCATGTTGTGTGTTTGTAAGGAGATTATTATGCTGTAAATATTTCATGAGTTGAAGATTGATACATTTTCTAGTATTTTAGAAATGGTAGAAAGTATGGCTATGGGTATAAAGCTTGTATGCTCAGTGGAGTTGCCTCCTTTATGAATAGGGATGATATGGGACTTTTTCCAGATGTTAGGTACTGTGGATTCAATATGGATAGATTGATCAAGATAGTTATTGGGTATGCTATAGAGTCAGCTACTAATTTTAGGTATATGGGGGGAGGTTATCATTGGAGGCAGAGCAAGGTTTCAGTTTGTGCAGTAATCTATTTATGAGGCTTGCAGGTATTGGCTGCAGAGAGAAAGTGGGATGGTTCTCAAAAGGGGGTTCTGTCTATGCAATGAAGGTGAAGAGGGTCTGAGCTAGGTGAATGGTGAGTATTAGGGGTAGATAGAGAGAAAGAGAGGCAGGTATTGGTGGTTTTAGTGAGAAGATCAGCTATAGATTTTATGAAGTGCATGTTAACATTTTCAGCAATTTGAGAGGGAGGGACTTTTGAGTGAAATCTTGGATTCCTTTTTAGTTTCAGGGTAAAGTGTTGTTGTAATAGTGGACCAGAGTATTTTTTTTTATTGGTTTTATGTTTCTGCTGTAGGTGAGTATAGTATTGCTGTTTATCTGTGGTTACCTGTTTTTTGTGTTGTTACCTGGCTGCTTGAAAGTAATTAGATCTTGTTATTTTTTGTTTTGTTTCCATAGAGACCAGGCTGCATCTCTTTTTTTCATTAGGTATTTACATTCCTTAGTTAGCCAAGGGATGAGATTGTTTTTGATTCTTTTGGTGCAAACTGGAGTGAAGGTATCTAGTAGTTTTAGAAAACAGTTATTAAAATGCTGTACTGGCTCATCTAGTGTCAGTACCTTTAGTGGTGACCAGTTTGTTTTATGAAGTAGATCATTAAACCTGTCTTTAGAGATGTTAGTGAAATTATGAACAGATTTTAAGATGTGAGTTTTTGGAGGATGAGTGTTTACTCGAATGACAAATGCAGGTAGATGGTCACTAAGGGAGTTTGGATATGTACCAGCATAGGTAAAGTTAGAAGGGTGAGTGATACCAGGATCCTGTCTAAGGTAGATTGTAGAGTATAGTGTTTGTTGTACCTATTAGGGCAGGAGATTAGTTGTGAAAAACCATATAGGTTGATGCTGTGAGTAGGTACTTGGGATGTCATAGTTTGTCAGTCTATGTTGTTGTCTCCTAAAATGATAGTTTCATGTTGAATTGTTTGGGTGGCCCAGGAGAGTATGTCTTCTATAATATGAGTGTTATGATCTGGGGGGGATGTAGAGAACAATTATGCAGATTCTCTTTGCATTGTTAAGGTTTAAGAAGGATATATGCAATTCTGCTGTGGAAAAAGTAGGGGTGTTATTTATGCATGTTGTGATATTAAGGTTGTCAAGATAGAGTAATCCTATGCCACCACCTTTCTTCTTAGGCTCTACCTAACCAGAGTATACAGCTCAGAAAGCTCCTCGTGGTGTCCTGCAGAGTTCTACAGTGGCAGAGAGACTTTGGAGTGATTAAGTATCATTTTCCTGCTTCTGCTTGTTGTCTGTAGCTATTCCCTACTAAAACACCGATTTCTACCATTTCTGTGATATAAAAAAGCTTGTCTTTGTTATATAGTGTACTTATTGTTACCTGCACTTTGAAAAAGTCGTATCTGTATTTAAAATAACTGTTTAACTGTTGTAGGCTACACACTCAAGTACGATAGCCTTTTTCTGTGCATTTAAAGTGTTTTACTTACTGTTTTTTTGCCTTCAAAAAAGATACTTGTTATTTCTGCCTTTCTAAGCTAGTATAGTCTGGTTTTCAGGTCCTTGCTGAATCCAGGGCTGTGTTACAAAGTTTCTATGTTTGCCCATAACTTACTTGGATGGAAGGAAGTTTCTCTGTTTACCAGTGAGAGTGGGGAGCTTTGAGCAGCCTATCTGTCCTTTGGAGGAGTGGGTTCTACCCAGAAATTAGTAGTTGATTGGCCATTTTGGGCTAATTCCTATCTCTTTAATTTCCTTGCTTTAAAACCCGCTTGTGCATAGTTTTGCACACCAGGCAGTGCCGGTTAGCTAGGGTTAAACTATTCCTGGCTGCACAAAGTCTCCTCTTAAATTTTTCCCCTTGAAACTTGTCAAACCTTCAACTTAAGCACTCAAACCATTCACTTTACAACCTAGCACTTGCTCATAATAACTCATAGCAAGCACTAATAAACCCTAGCACTAGACCCTCCTATACTACAGGACAATCAGCAAAACAACACTCCTTACCTATCCAGGCATGTCCAAAGGGCATTTTAAGGTGTACTCTCCAATCCAGCTAGTGAATCCGGGCATCTTGAATGTTACAATTGCCACTTGTACACTGACAACCCTCTCCTCCTACCACTCAACACAAATATATGCAAGAGATGCAATCATACAGCCAAACTGGAGGCCAAGCTGTCTCAACCCAAGGCTGGAACAGCCAGTCATGAGGAGAAGGGAACTACTTGCACCACACCACCAGTCTCACATAGACCTATCATACCTGCACCAGCAAAAAACACACAGATACATAAAAACATACTCGGAGGCTCTAAATAAAAATCTGCAAAAGCAGCAGAGACCTCCAAAGCAGATATCCAAGCAAACTTCACACCCCCCAAACACAAACCACGAAACACATACTTCACAAAATCAGTGTGCCATGTAATTGCAGCCCTTAAGGCTAAATAACACACCCAGCACACTAGTAATAGGTGAGTCTATAGTCAGGCACACTGACATTCCGTTCACTAGGCTGAACAAAGAGAAGGTTACTGCAAGCTGTCTGTCAGGTGCCAGGATCCGCCACATAACACAAGCACTCCGGTCACTCCAAAACAAGTACAAATATGACTCTGTCATTATCCATGTTGGTGTGAATGACCTGAGATGTATCTCCCTGGACTACATGAAAAGAGACATGGAGGAGTTCTCTGATCACGTAGCCCAGGCCGGTATTACCCTGACCCTGAGTAGCATACTGCCCTCACCTAGAATGATGCCACAGTATAAAGAAAAACTGATCAATTTCAACAATTGGCTAAGCTTCTGGTGTTGTTTTAAGGGGATCCAGTGTCTGTCTGCCTGGGATGACATGTTCAACATGTCACGTTGCTTTGCAAGAGACAACTTGCACCGGTCACCCTTAGGCTTTTGAATACTGAACAAGGCTCTTGCCACCCCCATAGTGCCTTTTTTAGGAAAGGCTCAAAAGACAAACCCACCTCCTTAAAGAGCACAAGAAACCAAAAACTGGGGGTGATGCTACTCGATGCCAGAAGTCTAAACCTCAAAATGCACAGACTTGAGGCACTCCTCAGTATGGAGGAAATCGATATCTGCGCAGTAACAGAAACCTGGTTTAAGGCTCCAGAGAGCACACCAGCACTACCAGGTTACAACTCATACCATGCTTTTCGGCCACAGAACCTGGACCGAAATGCAAAAGGTGGGGGTGCATCCATATTCATCAAGGATACCCACACCTTCAGGTTAGTGGCACAGCATGATGCCTCAGAGACCATCCATGTGCAACTAACAATGGGCAAAACTGCATGTCAAATTTTAGCTTGCTACAGATCACCCACCATGTCACAGGACCCCCATTCAGCATTTCTGAAAACACTGGAAAATATGAAAATCCCATCTAATACTGTGATATTGGGAGATTTCAATTACCCAAACATAAACTGGGAGAACTACTAACTCCTTTGCCCAACGCTTCCTAGAGTTTATAAATGCAAATGCCCTGGACCAACTGGTCACCACTCCCACAAGAGGTGACAACATATTGGACCTAGTCATCACCAACGTGGGTGACCGATGTTACACACCGGAGGTAAAACCCTCACTGGTTAGATCAGACCATAAACTAATCACTCTGAACATTCGCATCCCGACCCCACCCCCAGACAAGGAAACCACCATGAAAAACTTTTCAAAAGCAAACTTCCCACTACTTAAGACCGAGGTGGTAAGTTTCAAAGCCCCCATGGTAAAGGATAATGCTGTAGAATCCTTTGCAAATGCACTCTATGACCACCTACAAGAGTGCATGAATCAGGCTATCCCAAGCAAAACCAAGACTCACCCCTCCAAAAAGAGGGAACCTGTCTGGTGGACCCCTGCCATAAATAAGCTACACAATAGAAGGAAAAGTACAGAATAGAGCAAAATCCCAAGAAGGGAAGACATACCTGATCGGTATCAGTAAGAAACTACGATCCCTCATAAAATCATCCAAGGCTAGCTTCGAAAGAAAAATTGCCAAGACTCTAAAGATAACCACAAAGCATTCTTTAGCTATGTCAAGAATCTAAGTGGCAACTCTCAGATCTGCTCTGAGTTAGTGCAGAATGGCACAAAATACACTGAACCAATGGACATTGCCAACATCCTGGCTGACAGGTTCAGTGCAAACTTCACCCCCAAAAGGGCCCTTGAACATTCCTGAAGAATGTAGAGCCCCAGTAATCACAGACACACAGGTTAAAACAGCCCTCTCCAAAGCCAAAAACACAGCATCAATGGGATCAGATGGTGTCCCAGGCTGCGTCTTACATGAGCTTCAAAATGAACTAACCCCTCATCTTAATACACTGTTCAAACTCAGCCTTTCCACAGGCTATGTTCCCACGGAATGGCATACAGCAACAGTTATCCCACTCCACAAAGGTGGAGCCACAACGGACCCAGGGAACTATCGCCCTACAAGCCTGACTAGCTTGGTCTGTAAAGTTATGGAACTCATTAACAAAGAGATTGGGAACCTCCAAACATTGGACCCTACCTAATTTGGCTTTGTTCAAGGCAGATCTTGCCTGCTAAATCTGGTAGACTTCTTTGAAACAGAAAAAAAAAAACTTTTTTGAAGGGGTAGATGTAAGAGGTATTAGATAGGGTTTGCTATGTGCAGAATCCATGAGTTTAGGGATTGAGTAATAGGGTAAGTTATACAGAAAAGGTCGTGGGGGGATATACCTGAAGCTCATTCTTATTGAAGCATGCACAGATTCAGGTCCTGCCCTAGGTGAAATGGTCTAGCTGAAGGTCTTCATGGCACCCCCAGCTACCCACTACCCTCAGTTCATATCCACAGTGCCATCCCACATCTTGACCTCTCTCATACTATCCAGATTAGTTTCTTTCCTTCCTTTTTTCATTTTTTTGTCTGATTCTTCAACTTTTTCCTGGATCCTTTCAACACAAATAGCCAAGCCTGCACAGTAATAAATGCAGAAAAAACAACTGAATTAAGCTAGAGGTCTGAGGAATGGTTCTGTGGTGCATTTTAGGGCTTTTTAATCCAATGATGGCATGAAAAAATGAGTAAGGAAAGAAATTCAGCCTTATTTTTTAAGGAAGAAATAAACTGTGCCAAGGCTTAATAATCACAGATGTCAAAATAGCAGTTCACAAAAAATTAGAAATATGCTTGCAAGAACACATGCATCATATCTGGGAATATTGGCATGCCTCCTCCCCTCCCCCCAAAAATCACTTTATGTGTATCCTTTTGTGTTAGATTAGGTTAATAGTGAAGACACAAATGGCCTTAGTCACACTTCAAGAGCTTGCTGACAAATATATGCAGCATGCCTCCTCATCCGCTGTCCATAAATAGTCATACTCAGTGTATCCCTCTGATGGCAGACTTAGGATGGATCTGAAAAAGCAAATAGAACATAGTAACATAGTGCACGCTATTGCTATGAGACATATATAAAGAGCATGCCATCCTACCCACATAAACTGATCCTGTAGACATAGCTAACCTGTTAGTTGATAGGTTCTGTGAAAACTTCACTCTCCTGTCCCCACCACACATACCCCATGACATCCCTACCATCTGTCCTCTACCTTGTGTTACTAAAGAAGTCATAAATGCCCTCTCTAAAAAACAAAAACACAGCATCTATGGGACCTGATAACATCCCAGGTTGCATCCTACATGGGCTCAAACAAGAATTAACACCACTGGGCACAATCATAGTCTAAGCACCGACTTCCTCCCAGCTTAATGGAAAATGGCCACTGTTATCCCATTGCACAAAGGTGGTGTTTCCACTGACCCTGGGAACTATAGACTTATTATTCTGACTAGCCTTATCTGGAAGGCCATGGAGCGAATCATCATGGATCTTATCAACAAAGATATAGGTAATCTGCAAACACTTGACCCTACTCAGTTTGGAATTTTCAAAGGGAGATCATGCCTGTTAAACCTGGTGGACTTCTTTGAGACAATCACCAAGGCCCTAGATGAGGGGAAATCTATGCATACAGCCTACCTAGACTTAGCCAAGGTTGTTGACACTATCTCCCACTCAGGCATCATAGACAAACTCACCCAGCTAGGTATCAACCCTTATATCATTAGATGGGTCACTATCTGGATCACTGATAGAGCCCATATAGTCGAAATAAGTAAATCCACCTTCAGCAGCAGACCTGTAACTAGTGGTGTTCCAAAGGGATCAGTCCTGGGACCACTACTGTTTGGAATCTATTTCTCTGAAGTACAAGCTAAAACTAAAGATCTGTGGCTGGCAAAGTTTGCTGATGACTGCATAGTGGGAGCAGTCATAGAATCTCCACATGATGTCAACATCCTGCAAGAGGGTCTTACACAAACAAATGATTGGTGCCAAAGTCATGGCCTTACATTCAATGCAAAAAAATGTATCATCATCCCTTTCAATAAGTGCGATGTTCCTGCTATCTACCACATTTATAACATCATCATAAGTACGCACTCACTGGTGAGACACCTGGGCACACTGGTTGACAGCAATCTTACCTTTGCTCATCATGTCGCCACAGTGGTAAGAAGGGCATTCTGTATTGCTCATCTCATAAGTAAGGGCATTTCATCCAAAAAAAAAAGTTATAACCTCTCTGTACTCTTCCCTCTTCAAGCCAATAATTGAGTACAACTCCCCTTTTAGTGTGTACCTTTCCAAGCACCTGCAGCAATTGGAGAGACCACAAAGGTTCCTTACAAGGAAGATTCTCAAGGTTTTCAGCATTTGTCCTATGTAGATCATCTGGAATCAGTATCATTTTTGTTCTGTTTCATACAGACTACTCAGTGGTGATCTATGCCTTGCATATAAGGCAATATTTGACCCTGATTTATTGGAAAGGCTACATATCCGCAAGTCAAATGGTACACATATTTCTCTCTCTCTAAAGACCTTAACCTGGTATGTGACATTAATAGAACCTGCTGGAGGGACAGATTTGTCTCCCAGAGGTTACTACGCCTTTAGTACAGACTCTACTTCATGTCAAACAGAGCACCTCATTGGCCCTCTTCAAACACAATCTGGATGATTGGATGGGTAACAGTAAAGTCACCCAGGGGTTCTACCTGTGTCCCTCTTGGACAGGAGCAATTGGTGCTGATCGTGGAAAAACTGGTAGAACTTGGCTAGGCTTGTAAGGGCCCTAGGGCCATTAGCCTAGTAACTTCCTATGATCCTATGATCCCCAAAAGATACATCTCATATTTCATTGTGAGGAAAGTAAAAAAATATAACAATCACCGTAATATATTCCAGCTTGTTCCTCTTAGACAGTACACTGCCCATAGACCAGCTATGGTGACGTTTTATGCAAATGTGAAGTCTATGAATAACTTTAAAGAAATAATGACAGCAATGTTGCCAGACCCAACACAAATTACAGCAACCTTCTGTGAGCAGCTCTAAGGTTTAAATGGGAGGAAAATTAAAGAAATAATGACCACACACCTTCAAACTCCACGCAAACCAGATACAGTGGCCTTCTGTTCACATCTTTGAACAGATATGTTTTTTAGACTAAGTGGTGCTCAGGGTAGTGACCACTATAAAGCTGATGTCAAAATCCACTTATGCAGCCTAGTGTGAGGGAACAGACAGGCTCCAGATACTTAAGATACTTTGAGGGCTTGGATATTCTGTAACACATTACATGATTTACTTTTGAACCATGATAACTTGCTGTTATTTTTTTTCCAGAAACAAAAACTAACATTTTATTTTACACAAGCACACACAGGTTTTTATATTATATATATATATATATATATATATATATATATATATATATATATATATATATATATAAACATTTACTTATAGCTAGTGTTTGGAAAAGCAGAGAAGACAGACTTCACACCAATGAAAAGCAGGGAAGACAGACTTCACACCAAAGAAGCCATAGCCAAGGACTCGACCAAAGTCAGGCTCTGAGATGTTAGTGGTATTCACTGTGCCAATAGTCAGATGCTTTCACACACAAAGCATGCTCCTGTCAGAGCACCAAAGATAGCTGCTTATTATGTGCATTGTTGATGATTGTGATGGAAAGTGAAAGAAATTATGGCCAACTTGCTATTCTTAAATTCACTCTGCACCCCCCCCCACACACACACACACACACACACACACATTCATAAGTCACAGCAAAACTGGATTTATACTGATTTCAGCAAATACAATACACAGTGTGACACTACACTTGCCATGCCAGATCAGTGACTGTTGTTTATCAACAACAGGAGTACGTCACTTGTACCCACCTGAGATGCCCAGTTGTGATTACAATGAAGAAGAAGAAGAAGAAAGAAGAAGAATGCAGTCACACTAATGTATTCCAAGTTTGTTTCACGGAACACAGTAAATTATTCAGAATTACTTCACACAAATTCAAGGTAGTCATGCAAATTCAGATGAGTGACCATTTAAACTGCGCAAAGAGCTACTTTTATTCACAGAAATTCTATGTACACTTCAGACATCTGACTGTGATAAACAAAAAATGGCCATATCATAGATGTCAGTTTTGTTCCATAAAAACATTTGCCACACATTAAAGTATTCTAAGTTACTTTACAGAGATCACATTAGTATTTCAAAGCCAGAATAACAAGCAACCAACAGCAATTATGTTATTGTTCTTACACATTTAGAAAGTTGCTAAAAAAGCATGTTATGTATTAGCATGCATTTTCTAAATGATATAAAATTAAATATGACATCAATTATTTATTTATTTATTTATTTATTTATTTATTTATTGATATTTGATTGCTAAGTCCAACTAGGTAGTAACCCATTTTCAGTGGAGGCCTGGGGAGAAAGTTCCAAAGTACTACAAAACATTTTAAGAACAATAACTTTACAATCTTCAAAATAATACAAAAACATTTGCAGTTTAAATAAATATACTAAATTAGACATAATATGAAAACATTGGTTAAGACTAGTTGTAAGTTATATGACAAGAATTTAATATGGGCAGTGCAGTGGTGGAGTTGTCACCTCACAACAAGAGGTTCTCTGTTTTGATTCTCGGCTGGGATGCCCTCTGTGCAGAGTCTGCACGTCCTCCCTGCGTTTGTGTGGGTTTTTTCCAGGTGCTCCAGTTTCCTCCTACGTTGCAAAGACATGCTTCTGAAGTATTTCTTCCTGGGCCTCTGCTGAAAATTGGCTTCGTTTCAAGTCAGACTTTCCCGGTAAACATTGATATATGAAGTGTGAGGAAAAGAAGGCTTATGATATATTTAGAGAGAAAGCCAGGGGATATAAATTGATAGAAGTAAAAAAGTGAATGAAGAAGGAAGGAAAATGAGGTGTAAGGTATGAATACATAGTTGTTCACATTTAAGGATATAGCTTATCCTGGTGTTGAGCAGAAGCAGAACCAGATTTTGGCTAGGAAGTCTTTAAGAATGGTTTCAAACCTCAGAGATTTCCCAGAAAACAACAAATTATACCAGGCACAAACCAAAACCATGTGGCAAAAATCAAGCATATTTGGTGAAATCAGGGACAGCTGAGAGGCACTCCATTTATGTTGGTCAACCTCTGAGTATAAGAATCAAGGGAAAGGTTAAAACCAATTTGTAGGCCAGAGTCTGAAAACCAGGGACAGATTTAGAATATTGTTCTTATATATTTAGAAAGTTGCAAGAATAACATGTTCTGCATTTGAATTTGAAAGAATTTTCTTAAGAAAATAAAGTCTCAGACTAAAATACTTGTCTGGATCATATACCAACCCAGTACAAATGCAGGCAGTGTTTATGAGAATTGGTCAAAGTTATTCACTATGAAGAACTCTGTAGAAGTACTGACTTCATAAACAAAACTGAAACTGCAAATTTTTATTTATTTATTTATTTTAATGTTATTTTACTTTTTATTTTTCATTTTAAATTAAAGGAAAAACACAGTATTTAAAAAACAAAAAAATAAACTTGCATGGAAACATGTATTCAAGAAATTATGTTTGCCAAATACTCAAATATAAATAGAAAACATATATGACAAAAACTTCACAAAAATGTTTCTTCTTAAAGTTTTAACTTTTATTAAATTATATTTTTTTAAAGAGACACTCTCAAACCCTCAAAATCAGGAATATTTTAGAGGAGTGAGTCACACATGCGCGTGTGCGCTCACACACACACACACACACACACACACACACACACACACACACACACACACACACACACACACACACTACACATACATGTATACATACACAGACGTACATACAAACACATGAGCACACCTTTATTTTATTTTACATTTGTTTACTGGGAGGATTCCGACTGGGCCAGAAACCCATTTTCAGTGGAGGCCTGGGGAGAAAAGCTCCACATACAATGAGAGACATATTACATTATGTTAGTAGACAGAACAGTTTTAAATAGGTATATTGTTACATGACATTATTAATCAGCTACAACAGTTTTACGTAAAAATCACACAAAAAGAAAATTCATCGATATATACATTAGTATTCAGATATACAATTTCACATAAAATCATACCTAGTATTATAGCTTATACTTGGTAAGAATTATTATGTGAATAGTCTCACATGACACTCACATTTAAGAACACAGTTACCCTTAGTGTCTTAATGCAGCACATCATGTGGTAGGTATTATAGATAATGGAGCTAGAACTCAGGATGTCCATAGAGTATGATTAAAGCTCATAAAGTTTAAGTTAGGAACAGAGATATAGTGAAAGAGAAGAATATGAGGTGTTGGGGAGGACGGGTTTAGTTTAGATCAGCCTGGTGAGTAGCAGGACCATAGCCAGTTGTTGTTTAGGTGACCTCTTTAGTAGGTTTTTGAAGTATTTTGGATTAGGTGCATTTAGAATGTTTTGAGGGGTAGAGTTCCAGGTTTTAGAGATGGTGTTGGCATACAGTGAGTTTCCAAAGCTATTTTTGATTTTATGACTTTGAGCACAAGTCTTTCGGAGGAGCATAGGGACCTGCTATTTGAATTAGGTCCTCTAAGGCTGCACATTTGTCAGGAAGGTATATTATGGAATGGATTGTTGTAAGTTGGTTTAAGGTTAGGAGATTTGGAGGTTCTAGCTATTTGAGTTGTTTCAGAGTAAACGCAGTAATGGGTTTTGTAGGGCACAGTGGCAAATTTGGCTATCTTGTGGCAACATAACTCGAGTTTAAGTCATTTTTTTTAGGTTAGAAAAAATAAGGGATGCATAGAGTAATGGGGATAGTAAGTGGGTTCTGGCGATTGCCTGTCTGGATGTGTTTGTAAGGTATGGCTTAGTTCTCTAAAGAGTGCCTAGTTTAATGTGGACCTTTTTTATGGCTTACACAAATGCATGGATCTCAGCATACCCAATAGAACCAAGACACTCTCCTCCAAAAAAAGGAAGCCAATCTGGTGGTCCCCTGCCATAAACAAACTGTACAACAGAAGGAGGAAACTGATGTGGAATAAGGTGAAGTTCCAAGACTGGAAAAACTCCCTTATCAGCCTCAACAAAAAGTTGAGATCCCTTATCAAATCCTCTAAAGCTAGCTAAGAAAACAGAATTGCAGCAGATAGTAAAGACAACCACAAGGCCTTCTATAGTTATGTAAAGAAGCTCCATGGCAATACCCAGATTTGCTCTGAGCTACTGCACAATGGTACCTCCTATACTGAGCCAACAGATATTGCCAATATACTGGCTGACATATTCATTGCCAACTTTACCCCTCTCCCCTTCAAAGGGACCAGTCACAATACCAGTAAATTGCCAGGCACCCAGTATTACTGCTGCACAGGTTAAAACAGCACTGTCCAAGGCCAAGAATACAGCTTCTATAGGACCTGACAATATCCCTGGCTGTGTTCTACATGAACTACAGAGTGAATTGGCACCTCACCTGTGTGCCCTGTTCAATCACAGCCTCACCTCATGCCTTGTCCCTACTGAATGGTGCACTGCTACAGTCATCCCTCTCCACAAAGGAGGAGCGACTACAGACCCTGGGAACTATCGCCCCATTAGCCTGACGAGTCTGATATGCAAAGCTATGGAACGCATCATCATGGACCTAATAAACAAGGATATAGGGAATCTCCAGACTCTGGATCCCACACAGTTTGGTTTTGTGAAGGGTAGATCATGCCTGCTCAACTTGGTCGACTTCTTTGAGTCAGTCACCAGAGCTGTGGATGAAGGCAAGGTGGTTCATACAGCCTACCTTGATCTGGCCAAGGCCTTTGATACCATTTAAAACAGCCACTTTTCTCCTTCACTTCACACAAGATAAATATGATAAATACAAACAGCAAGCTCCAATAAGGCAAAAACAGAGTGAACTTTTACATCAGTTTATTTTGGCAAAAACATAAAGGGAAAGAGAGCTAAAACTAGTGAAGGATGACTTGTGGGGACCTGGTAATGGTGATGATTGTATGGAGAGATTTATTCAGCTGGAACATTTACTATCCAAAGAGGTAACTTGTGTTTTATGATGTTAAACTACTAGAAAAGTATATCTCCTTAAATATAATCCCGAGGGGTTTGCGTATTTATAATTTGCCTGCCATTCTTTTAGAAGAAAATGATTTACTACTTGAATGGAGAGGCTTCTCTCAAATGTACATTAACATGGTTGCAGATTCTGATTAATCTGCGACTGATCGAAAAATTGACCAGGCAAATAACTGAGAGACTTCTCTGCTGAATGATTTCTCTGAGGTTAGATAGAGAGAAATCATGGTGGAGATAAAAAAATGCCTTAAAGATGTGGAAAATAATGATGTGAATAGCAAAAAGAAACAATTAGAGTGTGACATTAATGACTTTGAAAATAAGACAGCCTATTCAGGTAACCTCAAAAAGCAATTGGGTAAACAGAAGAAACGAGGAAGGACTTCCTATGACAGAAGATCCCGTGACTCCTCCTTTTCATCAGTAGAGGCGAGTTTTGGAAGCTTTGGTTTCTTTTGAGGAGAAGTTTCAAACAAAAAGAGAAATGGAATGGGGGATACAACGTAAGTGGCGGCAACAGCAGCAGAATGAAATAATAAAACAGTAAGGACTTGCCTTTAGTGACTGTAAATTTTACAAAAAGAATGCATAATGTTAATGACTTGCAGCACAATAAAGTTGACTCATATAAAAACTGATATACCCAGTGAGAGTCATTCTGTTATAAATGGAGCTGATAATGCTCGTACTGATGTTAATGAAAGAACTAATGCACTCTGTATGAAGTATTCTGTTGTAAATGATGCTGAATTATTATCATGTAATGATTATGGTTTTGATATATGTGAATAAAATATTTTGAATAGGGCACAGAATGAATTATCAAATGTTGAGTTATAAACTACCAGTAGGAATGCTGAAGATGTGATTTTGAATAATACATGTGACAATTTAAAAATAGTGAATTTATCTGATTTCAATTTGACTGCAGAACTTATAAAGGTGCTACAACTAGGTCCAAATTTTGTTTCTACTAGAATACCTAGTTTAGCAGATATTATTGACATCAGGCGATTCTGCAGGAAATTGTATTTAAAAGCATTTTTTAGTAATAAGAAAAATTGTGAAAATAGGAATGACATAAGTGAAGCACCTGAAATTGATGAACTTTTGAATGTCACCATTTATGAAACTGAAATAATGACCGAGATGTATGACTGGTTTGAAAATTGTACTGAAAATGATAATTTATATGAGCCTAAAGTTATATCTTGTAGTAAGTTTGATAATGGATATGGCTATCTTGAGGTACCAGATTCTGCCTCAAACAAAAGCAAATTTACACCACCTAAACTTCCCATGTGTATTAGAATGTATGAAAATGTAGTATGTGGTCAAATTGAAAGTGAATTTGAACATTTTCTTTGTGAAGAGAAGGAATATAATTTGACTAAAAGGGAATGGATGGAATTACAGGAGGCACATTTGAAATTAGGTAAACTTGCTTTTTGCCAAGCAGATAAAGGGGAGAAACTGGGTTATAATGAATAAGATGGATTATGAAAAGATGGTGATGGATTTAATTGGGGTCAACAGTGAATATACTGAATTGTATGAAAATCCAAGGCTCAGAGTTAATGAGGAATTGTTTGAAATACTGGAGAGAGGCAAAAGGTCAGGTTGTTTCACTAATAAGGATGTTCAAAAACTGTTTAAAAAGGAATCTAGGGACCCACATTTTTATGCATTGCCAAAAACTCATAAAAACTTATATTCCCCACCAGGTAGACCCATAGTTTCTAAGACTGGTTCATATATAGAAAATCTGTGAAAGTTTTTGGATTTTCATTTAAAAAATATTTAAAAAGAGTAACAGCACATATAAAGAATACAAGAGAATTATGTGAAAAAAATTAAGAAAATCAAGTAACAAAAAGATTATTTTTGGTCCACAGTGGATGTAAGTTCTTTATATACAAATACTGAGACAAGAAGAGGCCTGGAAGCTATGGAAAAAAAGTAATGGGAGAAGGACCTCGATCTTCCTAACTTCTACTCTTATTAGAATTTTGCTTGACACACAACTACTTTAGGTAGGGAAATAAGTTATTTTTGCATAAGGGTACAGCAATGGGGGTGGTATTTGCACCCTCATATGCTATAGTATACATGGGAGAGTTTGAGAAAGATTTTTTTATATCAAAACCAGTTCTTTACTAATAATGTGATATCTTTTGGCAGATTTATAGATGATTTGATATTTATATGCCGGGGTGAGCAGGAGAAATTTGGTGAGTTTATAACAGATTTTAACAATACAAGTCATGGCTTAACATTTGTGTATGAAATGAATACTAAAAGGATTACCTATCTGGATGTGGAACTGTATGTGGAAGATGATTGCCACATACAGTTTAGACGCTATAGAAAAGCTACTGCAGTTAATATTTTACATGCAGAAAGCATACATCCCCTACATTTGATTAAGACTTTACCTTTGGGTGAGATGAAATGGGTTTTCTGGAATACATCAGAGGAAAAATTTCAATAGGAAATCCTGGAAGAGACTATGGAGAGATTAAGATGCAGAGGGTACCTGGAAAACCTCTTGGTTAATGCTAGGAAAATAGTTTTAAGTGAAAGGAAAGAAATAAGAAAAAAAGGAAATTTATATGGTGATAGACGTGATAGGGGAAATTTTAATAGGGGTACAAATGTGACTCAGTGAGGAAAATAGCAAGATAATTTGTATTTTGTGACAACATTTTCACCATTTAGCCAGAGAGTTGAGAAAATAATTAGGAACTTCTGGTATATGGTGAAGGAGGACGGTAATATAGGATCTGTTTTCCCCGAACATATAACTTTCTCCCATGGTAGATATGCTAATTTAAAGGAAATATTATGTGGGGATGGGGAACAAATAAAACGTTTAGGTAGAACAGGAATGTGGCAACTGCAGTGTGTGTAATAGGGTTAAAAATCTGGATGGGAGAGAAATTAATGGGAAGAGATATAAGGCTAGGGAAGGTTATACATGTAACTCACAAGGTATTATCTGTATTATAGGTTGTGCATGTGACAAGGTGAAATGTTATATCGGGCAGATGAAAAGGAAAGTTAGGGTAAGAATTTTAGAGCACGTAAAGGATATTAGAAATAAGAATAGCTTTAGTCCAGTAGCTGAACACTTATTGTCTATACATGGGGGTAGTAACACAGGAATGTTCTTCAGTGTTTTGGCTTGTCCAGTTTTGAGATATGGGGGAAAGTTTAAAGAAGAATTAGATTAGAATGCAGGATGATTATAAACTTTAGGACATTACAATGTAGGGTGATGAACATTGACAGCAAAAGTATTTGATATAATATATTTTAGAAATAGTAACTGTTATATGGAAAAGAATGATGTGTTATTTCTTTAAAAATGGCTGCTTTAATAATACTATATATACTTAATTGTACTGTAATTGGTTTAACTTAATCGGATAGGGGTATAAAGGAAGGGTGTGCTATAATGTGAATATTCTTTGAAGGCAAAAAGCCAAGGTACCAAATAAACTGATATTTCACTCTCTTTTTGTCTTATTGGAGCTTGCTGTTTGTATACCATTTTAATACCATTCCCCCACTCAAAAATCATAGAAAAAGTCACTAAGCTAGGCATCAACCCCTATATCATTAAGTGGATTGCAAACTGGCTCACAGGTAGAGCCCACAGTGTGAAACTAGCTGACTCCAAGTCAGACTGCTGACCAGTCATGAGTGGAGTCCCAAAGGGTACAGTCCTGGGTACTCTCCTGTTTGATATCTACTTCTCTGAAGTCCAGGCCAACAGAAAGGGACTCTGGCTGAAAGAGTTCACAGATGATTGCAAGTTGGGAGATATTCTTAACTCCCCAAGTGATGTTGACATCCTACAGAAAGACCTCACCGAGACCAATGACTGGTGTCAGAACCATGACCTTAAGCTCAATGTCAAAAAATGTGCCATCATCCCCTTTGGGAAAAACCCGGTTTCCATGAATTACCACATCAATGGTAGACCACTGAACACAGAAGGCATTAAAAAAGATCTGGGAACACAGGTTGAGAGCAACCTCTCTTTTGACCACCACATTGCCACTGTGGTCAGAAAGTCCTTCTATGCGGCACCTCATTACTAAGGGTTTTGCATCCAGTAAAAAAGAGGTCATTGTCTCCCACTACTCCTCCCTCATTAGGCCAGTCTTCGAGTACAATGCCCCATTTGGCATGTACCTCACTAAACACCTGCAACAACTGGAGAGGCCACAAACGTACCTCACAAATAGGATCCTAGGCCTTAAACATTTGTCCTATATGGACAGACTAAAAAAACTTAAACTATTCTCTGTCTCATATTGCCTACTTAGAGACAATCTCTGCTTGACTTACAAAGCCATGTCTGACCCAACTCTGTTAGAAATGATACATCTGAAGAAATCCCAATCCCTCCGCACCACATGCTCTAGAGACCTCAACCTCATTACCACAATCAACAGAACATGCTGGAGGGACAGGTTCATAACCCAGAGACTGCCCATGCTATGGAACAGACTTCCCATACATGTCAAGCAGAGCACCTCACTGGCCCTCTTCAAGAGAAATCTTGATGAGTGGATGGGAAATAGAAAAGTCATCCCCAGAGATCACTCCAGTGTCTTTACTCGAAAGAGGCACTGGGAACTAAGGTCGGGTGGCACAATGCCAGGGTAATCCTATGGGCTAGGCTTGTAAAGGCTCCAGGGCCATTAGCCTAGTACACACCTATGAACCTATTAAACCTACACATGTTTAATCTGGTGTTCTGACTGTATAATGCAAGCAGCAAGTCATTGGGGAGGCAGGCATGCTTGGGATCAAGGTTAATGCTGCTCTAGATGCTAGTCAATGAGCAAATGGAAAGAAAGCTCTGGCTTAAATTTGACCAGTCATATTTAACCTGTGCCTCTCTGAATCAAGTAAATCTGTTGCAGTGTAGCTCTCATGGATTGCATCTATTTCCTCTGCAGCTGTATAGTGCAAAAAGAAAAGAACTATATATGAGAAGTATAATGAGCACATGCAGTGGCTGACTAGATCATTAATGCCATATCACAGACAGGTTAAGGGTCAGAATGTACACAAACGATGGGTGTTCTCAGTCCTAAAGTCAGCCTTCCATTGGCTTAGGAGATGATGACTTTGCTCCCTAGTGTATGGAATGCTAGTTCCATTGGAGACAGCCTTAGCTAAGCTATTTCAAGCCTCAGCCTTATACTGAGGTCCAGTATAATCCCCTTGCAGCAGCCTATAGCTGTAGCACTTTATGAGAAGTGACACAAATATCCTAGACTATTCAACACTCTGCCTTTGTCACTAAACTTAGCACTATTCTTTCCCTTGACATCCATGTCTGCAAAAGTGAAGCTAGCAACATATGTCTGACTTGGTGCCCGATTTAGAAATCGCATGCAACTGGTTCTGAGCAAATATTTGCAGCTTTGCCAAATGCATTTGCACAATTGAAAGCAGATGGACTCCATGGCAGACACATTGTTACTACCTACGTCTCATAGCAGTAAAGGTGTGAAACATGGCACTAAACTTTGCCATGTATGATGCTAAACCTATTGACACAGGTTCCAGCGTTTAACAATGGAATACTTAATGGGGTGGCTTTTAACCCTTGCAGCTTTGAAGGAGAAAGAGGATGAATTGTGACATTGTGAAGTTGGGGCTTACACAATGTTAAAATATTGCTGTGCCAGTCGGGAATCAAACCCATGGGATAAAGCATGCAAAAATTTATAGCTCACTAACTCGGCTACCTTTTAAGCATGGAAATTAGAGATGTACTAATTTCAGAATAAATGGAGATACACTTCAGAGAGGCCTGTATGTGTGTGGTTTTAATTAGTGCTGGGAATGTATTCCTATGGAAAAGTCAATATTTCTGCTTATATTTCAGATGGATGCTGGCGAATGAGCTGAGTAATACAGGCTGTGGTAATTTACATACATACCTCACCAGACAAGCTGTCCTAAACACATATTTGAAATATGTGCTGAGTCATGACGATTATAACAAAAGTTTTGTGCCAGTCATACATATGCAAGTGTATTTTATATTAAATATCGTCAGAGTTAGGAAATGGGACACACATTAGCTTGAGGTTATATGTGAAACATTAAATGACATAAGCCAAATAGAAAAGTTTACTTATTCAAGCATTGCTTTTACACTGTTTTCAAGAAACATGTTTAACATTGACATTTTTCTTTGATTTTACAGTCCTAATCAAAATATTGTAAAAAAATGGGATTTTTACATGCTTTGGTTGCATTTGAACTCTTAATTAGTGGTGTTCTTTATTAACCTCAGTGCACTTGCACCTTGTGTCACAGAGATAGGTATGTGATAGGTGGAATTTCTCCACTCAGTAGTGATGAAGAAAAGTACACTGTTGCCAGTTGTGTTTGTGTTACATAAGGCAGCCTAAACTAAATGTTTTACTTTTTTCTTTAGATTTACATGTTTATGTGCTGCCAAGCAGACAGCAAATTTAAATTAAGACGAATAAAAACAATTGTGAATAATTTCAATGGGATCTCTAAGCAGGATTTGAACAATGCATCATGTGCCTTATTATTCCTCGGTCCACATCAGTTACCCATTGTGCCATAAAGAAAGTTGTATTTATTTACTGACTACTATCCAGAGTGCTGCCATGCTGGTTTATGCTGCATAAGGCAGCCTAAACTAAATTTTTCACTTTTTTCCTTAGGTAGTGAGCTGTGTTTGCATGCTGCCAAGTGGAGTTTAAATGCAGATTAAAAAATAATTAAAAAGTAATACATTGCATATAGAGAATAAATGCAACGTGATCTCTACTCAGGATTGAAAAAATGTCAGTCGAGCCTTATTTTACTCAATTTACTTGAGTTATACCTTGGGCCTCACTTTTGGACATCTGTCAGGTGCATTATCTGCAGGAAGTACTGTCCATGGTGCTGAGGGAAACACAGAAATGCCCAGGCATATTTATTCGATATAAGGCAGCCTAAACTAAATTTTTCACTTTTTCCCTTAGGCATGTTTATGTGCCGCTGAATGGAGCACATGGAAAAGGCATTAGAAGAAAATATATGACAAAGAAAATGGCTAACAGTAATTTAAATACAGTCAGTGGGTGCATGTAGCAATGACCAGACCAAGAAGTGCCACATTCATCCTTCTTGCATCTCTTTGCAACATCAGAAATGTACTTTGTGGAACACATTTTCAGACTTGTAGTTGGGTGGCCAAGGTGGTGCAGTGGTTAGCGTTGCTGTCTCACAGCAAGATGTTCTCCAGTTCGATTCTCAGATGGGGTGCCTTCTGTGTGGAGTCTGCATGTCCTCCCTGTGGTTGTGTGGGTTTCCTCTGGGTCTCTGGTTTCCTCCCACATCCCAAGACATGCTGTAGGTGGATTGGACACTCTAAATTGGCTCTAGGGGTAAGTGTGTGCCTTCTGTAGAAGGTTGGGTGCCTGGCTGGCAACTCAACACCGCAAAACTCCACTGTTAATCATTCTGGGGACCATTGTTCAGCTGTGGTGACCCCTAACTGGGATAAGCCAAAAGGAGGTGATGATTATCAGACTTGTAGTTAATGACAAATACTGTGAAAGATGACACACAACAGCTCACATGCTGTTAGCAATACTGATAATACTTA
>NC_056728.1:463803913-463806413 GCF_019279795.1 Protopterus annectens | reverse complement strand
AGACAAAACCCTTATACTTGTACTGTATAGGTTTTTGCCTCCCGGTGTACACTACTAAAACGTTGTGAACCTGAGCTTCCTGTGTTATTGACTGTCATTTAGAAAAGCCTACTGACTTCTACAGTCTGATTTTAACAACTTATTTGACATTGTGGTCCTTCTTAGCCAGAATTCCCTTGGTAAGCTGCAGGTCAGAGTGCATGGGTGGTAAGAAATCTGCGCAGGAGAAGTTGCCTACATGGTTCTTCTTGAGTGAAAAGACCTCCGACTGAATTGTTGTGTGTAAAGAGGCTGTCCACTTTCTGATCTGTGGCTGAAAAGCGGAAAACTGGATCCCAAGAAGAAAACGTGCAGTCATAAACGGGAGGCTCAGGTAAGGAGAGTCTGCCTCTTTGTCTCTGTTGTAGATCAGGGACCAGGCTACATAGTGTTTTTGTTAACATTTGTGATAGCAGGTCGAAGACCAATACAAGTAGTTATACATTTGGACATAGATCAGGAGAACACAGAGCAGAGTAAACAGTCATTGTAGACACTACAGTGGATACAGGGAAGGGTATACCACGTGGTACGGGAGGAGGGTCACGTAACAGTCGTTTAGAAGACATGGGAAATTAGTGCACTAAGAGATTGTGAGATCCGCCTTTGACGGATGATGCGAAGTATATGCAATTTCAGAGAGCAGATAATGTGAGATATTTTGCAAAATGGGGTAATAAATATGACTTTCATGGTATATTACACAAAATATCGTTAGTGAAACATTGGAATCACTTAAAATGTGGCCTTGAGATGTTCTAGGGTTACCAGCTGTCCCACTTTGCGAGGGACAGTCCCTGTTTGGGCAGATGTGTCCTGCAAAACAACTGAACAAATGGCAAATGTCCTGATATCGTAGGACAAACATATTTCCTATATATTCCTTAATAGTTGCATAAAACAGTTATTTTGTATCTGAAACACCAAAATAGTATAATAAACGGAATAAGCAACTGAAATGATACAAGAATAAGTTGCTATTCTGGCAAAAAGTGAATCTCTGTCCCTTGTACTGGCCGTGGGTATGTTTTGCCCTGCAAAATCTGACGTTCCTACCACAAATGTCCCACATTGGGCATTTGAAAAGGTGGCAACCTTAAGATGTTCAGGCGAAAAAACAGCGACATTTGGGTATCCCTCAAGCACATAGGTGGATTGAGGTAGTGAACCGAAGGGAACAGAAGACTAAAAATGCGAAAGCATCACACGTAGACAAAGAAGATAATAATACAGTAGTAGCGATGGCCCCTCCCCCTCCACACCCTCCGATACCACATCCAGGATATGAAGTGGGAGGGCAGGCTAGTCCCCCCCATGTTATCCTGTGGTAACAGAGGTATCACAACAACCATTTGTAAGAGAAGCTATTGAAACTAGATCCCGAACACGTAAAACACCTAGGGACACCCAACTAAGAAGAGAGTCAGTACAACAGACTGAGGAAATCTGTTAATTAATTGACGTACCGAACCCTCAGGCAGGACAGGAAGGCCAGGACCCAACTCCCCTAGTGTATAGACCGTGGACACCGGAAGATATCCGGAAAGTTACAGAGGGAATACCCCATCCACAAAGTAATCATGAAAACTTTATACAACATTTACAAGGTATATGAATGAGTTACCACTTAAATGGGGAAGAAGTAGAGAAGGTGATTAGACAAATAATAGGTCCAGACTGGCACATGTTTTGTGTCGTCCGGAATGCTCATGACACGCAACTTAAACCACTCCCACATAGTGACGCAGAAGTAGACATCACGTCGAAGGGTCTTATGGACCGAATTACCGATATTTGGAAACCTAGAGCAGATTGGACCTGTATTAATCAGTGCATACAACAAGATAATGAAACTGTAGATGCATACTATGGTAGATTATTGGAATGTCTCAATAACCATAGTGGTATGCCTATTCCTGCAAATCTGAAAAATGATAGTGCATATGAACAACAGTTGAATAATGCATTTTCGAAAGGTTGCATTGCCCCTATCGGTAGCTATATTACAAAGCATATGATAGATCACCGAATGAGTAGGCTACAAGCCATACTGGAGTATGCTATGCTTGCTGAAAGACATCTTAACAGTAAGAAGAAAAGGAAGACGCAGGTCTTCACAGCTGAAGACGGAGCAGAAGTCTTTGTAGTACAGTCAGGTAAAAAGGGTAAGAGAAAGTTTCAGACTGTAGATTGTAAGCAGGGATATATTACGTCATTAATGATGCAACAGCATGGAAGTAAGCAACGCCCCATAGCTTACTACTCATCGCAGTTGGACCCAGTGGCACGGTCATTGCCACATTGTGTACAGGCAGTTGTTGCAGCAGCCATGGCAGTACAGGCTTCGGCATCAATGGTATTATTCCACCCTCTCATTGTGAGAGTTCCTCATGCAGTTGCGATAATGTAGCTGCAAGAGGAAATAGCATCCCTGACCCATGCTAGACATCTTTCGTTTACT
>NC_056728.1:463790721-463793221 GCF_019279795.1 Protopterus annectens | reverse complement strand
TGGAGATATTTTACTTGAGGGCCTCACCAGTTCGTTTTGCGCAGAAGTGGGCGTGTTGCGAATTGAGTGACAACCCGGTCTGCATATATAATTAGCCTTCAAGCAATTACGCATGCATACATTATGTGATAATATTATTGTTTCTCCATGGAATCTTGGCTTTAGGCTCAAAAAAAGCTGGCTGTTTCTACTATTCTGCCATGTCATTCAACAGTGCAAATAATCCTTTCCTGTCAATAACCATTTCAGCAAAATATTTAGGAACTTACGGCTTAGCCAGCCATTTTCTATATCAAGTCTTACATAAATACAGTGGTCTTTACTACCAGTCAGTCCTTTCTACCAAAAGACGTACCTTTTGCTACCCTTAGACTATCCATTTAAGGTAATGTAATGTGTTATATATCACATTACACGAATAAGCTATCAGGAGAAATCATAGTTTCTCTAGTATGTTGGAGTGTTACTGCTAGTCTAAGGCAGGTCCTTTTCATCTTACATCTTGTCTTACAAGGAATACCAGACTGTTTAAAAAAAAAAAAAAAACTCACCTTCCTTGGCTTGTACCTTCCATTCATATGACTGACTTAACCCACCAGCCCACTCCTTGAAAAAGTATGTTCTCGTATCTAAATTAAACTGTCTACCTTTGCTCTCCATCTCCTGAGCATGGTCCTTCCTTATCACACTGTTGTTACTTTTGATCGTGATTCTCTCACACTTCTTTTTAGTGCATTGTGTACCTTGTAGCATATATATTCTGTTCTCTCTCCCATCTTTTCTTTGAAAAGAAATGTAACTGTTAGCCTTTCCCCATATATTATATCCTCTGATCCCTTTACTGTCCTTGCTGCATGCACTATTTCTAGCACTCTAATTTTAATATTGGGAATTACTGAGGTTGGTAATGTTTTACTGTTTTATTTGTTGTTATATTACATGTCAGTGCGCTTGTTTTCTTTTTCTGACATCTGATGGTACATTCGGAGGGAATGCATATTCATGAATGACATATTACAGGGTTGGGTTTTGGGCGGGGCTTGCTACTGCACATATGGTGAGGTCCTCAAGTAAAATATCGACGGGAAAACAGGAAGGGGAGTGTGTTGAATATAAAAGGTTAGGGAAAAAACAAAAACAACAGAGGTACTATACACGCAACTACTGAGAACAGCTAGAGAGGAGTTAGTGGAGATAAAATATGAAAAATACAGACAAAAAATAAAATAAGGTACATATATTAACTTTACAGATTAGAGCAGTAACAATGTGAGACAAGAGTGCAGTAACAATGTGAGACAAAAGTGCAGTAACAATGTGAGACAAAAGTGCAGTAACAATGTGAGACAAAAGTGCAGTAACTTACTTCTGCTATAACACTTTTACATAAACAATGGTAAAAAAACTATTATACCATGATCCCTCCAAAACGTGCATGCTGATTGGCCAGCGTGCCCGTTGTAAATCGAGTTATACTAATGGAAAAAGGTCCGGTCGCCCGGACATTTTTCCATTAGTATAACTCGATTTTTTAAAACACTGTCTCGCTATGTTAAATGGGTTTAACATAGCGAGACAGCTTTAAAATAAGCAACAGAGATCTCTGTTGCTTATTTTAAGGCTGTCTCGCTATGTTAAACCCATTTAACATAGCAAGACAGTGTTTTAACGGAGAAAGCAAGATCTCCGTTGCTTTTTGAGTTTGCTATGTTAAATGAGTTTAACATGGCGAGACAGTTTTAAAATAAGCAACGGAGATATCCGCTGCTTATTTTAAAACTGTCTTGCTATGTTAAACTCATTTAACATAGCTAAAAAGCAACGGAGATCTTGCTTTCTCGTTGCTTTTGCTCAACTCTGATGTACTGCGCAGGCGCGCAGTACATCAGAACTGCCGCGGATGCCAGACATCTGCGGAAGGGCAGTAAACAGGCATTATACTATGCCATTATTTAAGAAAAGTAATAGTTTCTTTTCTTAAATAATGTCATGGTATAATAGCAATAACCCACTTCTGGGTGTGGGTAATGCTAAATTTGCCCACGGTTGGCTTTGTTTGGACGCCAACCGTGGGTAAATTTAGCATTACCCACACCCAGGCGTGGGTTATTGCTATATTAACCATGATGTCATAGTGTAAAAACAACTGACAATAAAAATGTCTGCTGTAGTTCATTTAGTAAAGCATGTGCCATTTTGTAGTTGAAATAAACTAACTGAGATATGAGAATATAGCTAAACAGAAGTTCTATACTTTAACTCTTGAATTCTACAAGCCAGGTTAAGGAATTAAAACAATTGGCAGTCTCACGGCAACAGACCTTAGATATAAACAAAGTGAGCTATACTTCACATCCATAAGACTGCTACTAAAAGTATTTGACATAGAGGACATGCCATAAAGCAGTCACTGTACAAGTTAAATGCCCAATAACACAATAGCTAGATTCTATAAACCAACTGTCACCAGTTAACACTACTAAAAAAATTCAAACTGCAA